>NC_026006.2:19246339-19314561 GCF_000442705.2 Elaeis guineensis
GTGAATCATCTAGTGTCCATACACTATTGATTTTCATGGACTTCAATTTGGATTTAATGGCTCCAAGCCACTTCTCAGAGTTAGACCACTGCATTGCATTTACTTTAATGGGCTTCGAGTTTGATCTAATCAAATCTGGTTCTGTAGGTTACCAGATTATGTCGGTTCATTTTCTACTAGTCAAACTTTCAAGTTCAACTTGATAGGCATCAGTTCCTTCTCTAAGGAACTCCTTTCCAAAAGAAATGCCCTACTGCTAATGAGCATCTTATGTTCTTCCAGCATGATAGAATTAGTAATCCTTAAACAACTATTGGACCATGAACCAAGTTTATCTGTATGCAAACCATTGACATAGGCGATCAACTCCAAACCCAAGGTGAGAGAGTCTAGGTCTATGCCCCGATCATATCTTCATATGGAATCTGCACAATAGACTTACTCAGTATAATTTTCAGAGTAAAATAAGTAATCACACAAGAGCACAATCCTGAAACTGGCAGATTAGTGAACCCTATCATGGATTGAATCGTGTCTAACAAAGTTCAACTTCTTCCTTTCAGATACACTGTGTTCTGTAAAGAATCCACTGAGAGAGATCCAATTCTCTCTAGATATGTCATCCTTTCATCATTTGAATCATTTGAACATTTCAAATGATTTGGCCAGACCACCCATGCTAGAATAGGTCGTTTGTAATGAAATATTAATATCTTTCTCTGGCATTAATTTCACTGATCTACATACATCACTATGTATGAGACTTAGAACTTTATCAGCTCCTTCATCTTTTTCATTAAAGGTGACTTTGTCATCTTTCCAAGAAGATAAGACTCATAGGCTATCAATGATTCACAATCATTGATGTCGAGGTTTTTCTCTCAAGCTAACCCATTTATCCTGTTCTTGTCAAGATAACTAAGCCTATAATGGTAAAGATAGACATTCATGACATTATCTAACTTGGGTGTGTATATTACACTTAATAGGCTGTGTAAATATCATTTCCTTATTGTCCATGTATTATTGTAACATTATTCATAATAATACCACAATAATCTTT
Organism: Elaeis guineensis; assembly: GCF_000442705.2. Lineage (NCBI taxonomy): Eukaryota > Viridiplantae > Streptophyta > Magnoliopsida > Arecales > Arecaceae > Elaeis > Elaeis guineensis. Next base: position 19,247,403 of record NC_026006.2, read on the forward strand.
CTTTATGAATGATGATCATCTTTAGCCAAAAAGTCAATAAAGATTATAAACAATGGACAATAGTAACAATTACTTTAAATGATAATATTTGAAAATAAACTCTATAATTCTTAAAGTTAGGATTGGAATAAGACTTCTCTCCCTAACATTCAAGAATTTCTCACCATTTTCAAATATTTCACTTACTTGAAGTCCTACCAATAAATTGCATAAAACCATCAGTATCTAATACCTAGGTAGTGGAATTACATTGAGAAACTTTAAGGTGTTATCATATAATATCCTTGATGAGCAACCCTTACTCTTTTCTCTTGTTCAGCCTATTATGGTCAAGGAAAGCAAGATAATTCTTCTTCCTATGACCCTGTGCTTATGCCTGATTTGAATCAATTTTGGACTAATTATTTTGACTGGACTAAGAAGCCCCAATACAAACCCATTCGTACTGCTGAACCAAATTCAACTTTCGATACTAATTAACGAAGTTGGGTCCATAAGTCATCACTGTCTAACAGCGATTAGAGCAATTAAGGTTTAGCCTTATTTTTAGAAAAGAGAACAATGACCTAATGTATATGAATTATTTTAAGCCTAGAGACTTGGACTTTAGTCTTAAGGTTCTTCCACTATTTTAATCAAATTGGTAGCCTCTACCTCCAATTCAAAAATTACTTTAATTTTCTAGTAGGTACTAGAATCTACATAGACTACACACAAGTCTGACTTTGGTCGGCCAATCCATGTGCATCTACAGGTAGGTTCATTAACCAATTGTTTCTTCAAACAACTTCTAGTAATTTAATTTTGCCCCAGAAACCTAATCAGTAGGCTTTGGCCTCCACTGTAAGGATCCGGTTAGGTCCAACCATTAACATAACCATACTTGGTACATCTAACCAACAAATGATTAAGCCTAACTTTGGTTGGCTAACCTAACCACCATTAGAGAGACACATCCAAGTCATCATATGATGAGTGATAATTTCATTAGTCAACAAGCACCAGGCCTTTGGGTCTACAATGACTATTGAGTTAATGGACTCATTATCAAATACCTTAATGAGAGGCTATGACTCAGTTATCTCCATAACTTAATCATTTTGAGGACCTAATAATTTTAGAAGATTTAAAATTATTAGTGATTTAAGGACATAAAAGATATGGACCAATTCGCTCCCACTGACTTCATCAAGTCAAGTCCTCCCACTGACTTCTCAAGTCATTAATAAGGATTAGGATCAAATTTGGTCCATGGGCACCTAGATCAGTCTCACTGAATGAAATCAGACTCTTTGATTTCCTATGTGACATGGGTTAGCACGAATCAATGAGCAACCTAATCAAGACCTGATAAACCACATTGGCTAGGTAAGTATGATCGATGGGAGGGTCTGCCAATATTTGCCTTAGACACCATAAGAAATGGCTAGGTAAGCATGCTCCCAATTAAAAACCACCGGTCAAGTTTACCTTAGACACCAATTGGTTTATCAGTTTTGATTTGGTCTGCCTAAAGACTCGAGCTCAACCACTGAGCCATGATCAGTGTCCATTTGTTAGATATATGGACTTTGATCAACTACAACTATTGAAGTGATCTATAGAAATGACCTAATCCTAATTAACTTTTAATTAGGTTTGATCAATTTCTTAACTTAGTCCATATTTTATCTAACCCTAGGTCTAACCCAGTTAATGATCTGATCAAAGCTAACCCATTACCCTTTAACCTATGTTTTATGAAATTATCTTAGGATCTTTAAATCACGAACCTAGATCCTAAACAATCACTTAATTCTTTTAATTAAGTTCATGGCTGAGGGTTGGGGTTCGGCATTTTGAAAAATATTTTCAATTTTTGAAAGGTTTAATACAATCTAGTGTTATTTCACTAAATAGGTCGACTCATTTCAAAAATGGGTCGGCTTATTTCACTAACAAATATTAACAATTAAAATTAGTCAGAAATATAATTCAGCTAACTTTTCAGTCAAGCTGGCATGCTGGTCGAGCTGGCTTGCTGGTTGAGCCGACCCGATCAGCAAATAGAACCTTCGCAAGATTCTGTTTTAGGCTGATTTTAATCTATGTACATTACATAAAAATTTATGAAATAAAATAGACTTAATCTAAAATATTCATGACAAGATTTATTTAAACTCTTTTAAATTTTTTAGATCGCAACGTACCAGGATAACCTTTGCACTATAAGAGGTAAACCTTACAGCAGGACAACCTACAGTCCGTGCGATCATTATTTTATTTTTTAGATTTATTTTAATATAATTATGAATATATTAAAAAAGAACCTGGATGCTCTGATACAACTGTTGGAAAAGGTGCAGGGTTTCATGCATGAATTTCAAAACTTTTTTAAAATATAACGCAGCAGAACATGTAAATTAAATAATTTAATCTACAAATGCATGTAATTAAATTACTAAATCTTACAATTAGGACCTATAACATATCATTTTATATTTATAAATCAGAAAATAAAAGATTTGGTATTGATCAAATCAATATCCTAAATCTGAAACAGTTTCGGATCTAAAACCTAGATCATATCTAGATAAATGAAGAGATCAAATTTCTTACCTTCATGCGGGTTGAAAACTCTATGGTTGATTTTTTTGGTTGCCTTTGGAGCCACACACGCATCCAGCCTCTATAGGTGATCCACAGCTGCAACAAAATCGAAGGTTCATCGAACAAAGATCCGCTCGAAGTACTAGCTTCTTGCAGATCCCTCTGGATGGTTAATCTAAAAAATATTCTTCAAATCTCTTGGACATTCCAAGAGATGAAGAATATGAGGAGGAATAAGGAAGAAGTCAAACTTTTTGACCTCCCTAAAATCAAAATTAATATTTAATAGAAAAGGATCCTAAGAGAAGATAGATCTTCTCCTTCAGTACATCAACAATTGATATTCTAAAAATATATCTATGCTAGGACTTGAGAAGATATTCTTCTCTTAATATTTTTTTAGTTTTTAGATCTTATGATATCTGATTTTTTTCATAAAAAAATCTCATGATTTATGAAGAAGAAGGGTTCTAAAAGAAACCTTAAGAAAAGACCTTCTTTTCTTCTTCTTCTTCCATCAGAACATGATCATATCATGTCCAAAATAAGATCACCATGCTCCAACTATTTGGAGCATGAATTAACCATGCCATCCCTCTTTCTCTTTCAGATTTTTTATCATATAACAAAACATAAAATAAAGAGATATTAATATGAAAGGAAAAACAATAAGAGAAGACAATCTTCTCTCTTACCTTTCTCTTTACAAGACATCAACCTTTGATCTCTTGATTGAAAAATTTTCTTTAAGGATTTTGTCACCTCAAATAACCCATGTAATCCTTCTTTCTCTCTCATATTTTTATCACATAAAAATATAAAAAAAAAGAGAGAAAAAAATATGAAAGAAAACCAATAAGAGAAGACAATCTTCTCTCTTACCTTTCTTCTCTACAAGATATTAACTTTTGATCTCTTGTTAGAGGACTCTCCTCCATGGATTTTGGTGCCTCAAATCTCTCAGGTCTTTTTTATTCTCCTCTAATAATTTTCTCAATTTTTCATGAATTTTTTGACTCCTATATCATGGCATATGGGGCGGTCTCCATTTTTATGGCAGACTAGGTCATAAGACCTAGTCTAACAAGGAGTCCTTGGGGTGTGCAACTCTTGGATGCCCACTATCTCATTTATTTCATGGATAGTATGAAAATAACTACAAAAGGGGTAACAAAAAGGAGGATAAACATGAGGAAAGTTGGCACAAGAGAGGGAGGGAAGAGTCCTTGTGAAGAGGGACTCTTTCAAAAAGAGAAATAGGCTAAACCACTTTCCACAATGAACCAAATTAAGACCTAGTCTAACAAGGAGTCCTTGGGGTGTGCAACTCTTGGATGCCCACTATCTCATTTATTTCATGGATAGTATGAAAATAACCACAAAAGGGGTAACAAAAAGGAGGATAAACATGAGGAAAGTTGGCACAAGAGAGGGAGGGAAGAGTCCTTGTGAAGAGGGACTCTTTCAAAAAGAGAAATAGGCTAAACCACTTTCCACAATGAACCAAATTAATTTTCATATTAGATTAGATCAAATCTAATTCAAATATCTAGAATAAGTGGTGTGAGATTACTTCCCTTAGATGTAAAATTTATAAAAAAATTATCTAGAATTAATTAGTGGGTGTGGGCTTTGATTTTCTTAGGTGGCGCAAGAGAAGATGGAATCCTAGTCTAACTAGGATTCTTACTTAGATTAGGTCAAATACATTGAACCCAATTTAAATTAATTGCAACCTGATTAATGATGATCCTAGTCCAACTAGGAGTCTAATTAAATCATATTAAATCATATTTAATTTAAATCCTAACTTAATTAGGGATTAGGTGCATACGAGTCCTAGTCAAACAGGGACTTATTTTCCCTTGCAACTGGCTTATCCAATAAACCAATTAGACTTAATCTAATTAAATCCAAATTAGTTCTAATTAAATCATATTCAATTAGATTTAATCTCAGCTCAATTGCTCTATCAGATTGAGTCAATTAGCAATCCAATTGCTAATGATCCTCCTGCAACACTTGCATTAGGTCAAACATCAATTACATTGATTCTTTAACCTTAAAATGATTCTCAATCGTTGATTAACCATCTGATTAGGTTACAACCTCTTATGTGTGTGACCCTATAGGTTTAAACCTAAGCTGGTAGCACAGAAATCAATTTCTGTGCCAATTGAAGTAACCATCTAGCAATGGTTCCCGACGTCCAGATAGGTCGAATGTATGCAAAGCAACATTCTAAGAACCCTGACCTATGGTTACCGTATAATTCATCCTTTTGACCAATAATGCTCAAGATGACTTTGAGTATACTATCAACACTCATGTAAGTCACCTCTATTGTGTCTCAAAATTTTTACAAATCCCGTGACTCCTCACGAGGATTACCCAGGCCTAGGTTTTGCTAAACTGAAATGCAGTAAGACATTCTCTTCCTGAAGTTAATCTGAAGTGGTCAATCCCATCTTGACTCACACACTGACTTCATAAGTACTTGACTGTACCCAAAAATTTTTCAAACCTATATTAGAAATACAGGCAATCCGGCACCAAAGCACAGTTAGTTGCTTGCAAGTCATCATGATGATCTCAGGTCGGAGGGACACTTATACCCATTGGTCTTAGTTAACTACTCTTGACAGTAGAGTATTACATTGGTCATGTTCAATGCAGATGTACTTCTACATCTCACTTGGATGCCATACCAGTGTCTTCACACCACTTGGTTATGAGAACAACCAACGCATATGACATACAACGACCTACACTTGATAAGTTATCATCTTTGTTAATAACTTATCATTTGATCATGAACAATTTAAGAACCATCCGATAAATCCTCCATTATCGATTGATTGTGGTTCTAAAAACTTTATTATAATTTAGGAGTTCATTTAAGGAAGATAGAACTTTTATGATGAATCTGCCAAATAACTATTATTATTAGATAATTCATATACTAATTTCAATCATCTACCACTTAGATGATAGGCTTTAGGACATATTTTTCAACAACTTTGTGTACATGAATTCATATTTTTTTGGTTCATACTCATTCATGACTTAGTCATATATGAGATGTTCTAGATATGGTAGAATGTGTATGGAGGTTGTGAGTAGGTCAACATGGAATCGATCACTCCTGATAAGAGGAGATCGCATCCTACTTACTCTGATCGATTGATAATTCAGAAAGTCTTTGATCAAAGTAGAATAAAATTTAGAAAAAGTTTCTAATATTTTATTAATTGAATCATCACATAAGACTAAGAAAATATGAGTATGATATTGGATTTGACATCATTCCATATCCAGAGTCATATTCGGGGTGCAGGGAGATCGTAGGATCAAATTGCACAGTAACTTTTCACTGAAGGATATTTTTGATGTTTTCACTAAAATTTTATATCTTTTAAGTAGACATGATATATTGCTAGATATCAATCTTGTCTTGTAAGTTTGATCAAATTAAAAAATTTAATTCATTCACTAATTAGAAAGGATTCTAATTGTTGAAATCGGATTAGTTCGATTGGATCTAGATCGATTAGATTAAATTTTAATCAAATCAAATTAACTTGAACATGGATCTATTACTGACTAGATATGAAACTCAATGGATCATACACAAAGAAAATTAATCAGAGGTCTAATTAGATTAGATCATATTTGCAAAATTGACATGCTAGCACATGTTGCAAAAACTAGATGTCTGTTTCAAATTGGATTTGAAATTGATTCCAGATTAGGCTAATTAAGGCCAAATTAATTCAAACCAATTTTAGTTTTGAGTTTGATCAGACATAAGCTATATGTACAAAAAACTTGGAGCCAGAAGACCAAGTCTTCATGAGTCAAAAATTTTTCTTGTGTGTGGGTATAGTTTTTGTGTGCAGAAACAGCTTTCATGTCCCATGAGATGGGATGCCTTATCCTCGAGCTTATCCAATGTTCCATGATGAAATAAATTTTTGAGTGATTTCTAACTTAATTTTATATATAATTTTTTTTTAAAGTTAAAATTCTTTTTGATTTAAATGTAAAAATTCATCGAAGTTGAAAATTTTATCAGTGTGATCCATGCACCTGATCAAGAGTCTAACTTGTGAAGGACTCTAACCCACTTCTTAACTGAGATTTTTTTCATGCCATTATGATGTTATAACCTTCATTTTTGGCCATTGGATGGACAAAATTATGCTGATGGGTGGTGAAAAAAAAGTATACCATAGGAAGCTGCGCGATGCATCAAAGAATTATCAAAAAAAATATTTCGAAGAGTCCTTCTGCATGAAGCATCTCTTGGATTTTTTCTCGATGACTGCCATGTGTCAAAATCTTTTATATGGGCATGAGAATTCATCAAAAGGTGTGAGATTTTCTAATGGATACGAGATGGTGCGTGGAAGGGGCGCGAATAATTCTCGAAGGCAATCCGTCGCTAAGTATTTAAAGGGGGTGTGCCGGGGGATTGGATTCATTCAGATTTTCAATTCTTTCTTTTTTTCTAACATCCTCTCTCTATTATCCAATTAGTTCCTTCCTTCTCTTATTAGGACAAGTCCAAAATAATAAGGACAAGTCCAATTTTAGGATAAGAATCTAGGAAGAGAATTAAGGAAGACAAGGAGAGAAAAAAGGTAGGGATAGGAAGGCTAGGAGAAGAGAAAGAGGGTCTTAAGGTCCTGGTATCTAAAAAAAATTTTAGAGTAAGAATTTTGGAGGAGAAATCATCTCAAAGAGTTGGTATCCTGATCATACCCCTGTGTGGATCACCGTTGGAGGGCGAACATTTGGACGCCTGATGGAGGTTCTGTCGGAATTTAGATTAAACACTGCAGATATTCTTCTATAACTTGAATTTAATTTTAAATTTATATTATATATAATTTTTAATCATCAAAGAGATGTTGGTTTAAGGATTTTATATTTAAAATTTTTTAATTTAAATTTTGAATTCTATTATGCTTCCGCTGTGCATGCCCATCCTAAAACCCTACAGTGGTATCAGAGTTGGCCTTATTTGGTTCAATCATATATACATAATATTTATGTGATGCATAGTATGATTTATACTGTAAAATAATTTTTGTCTTCTATTATACTTTCATATGATGATATGAAATGATGCATATATAATTCATCACTTCATCATCCTGACATAAGGTTGTCCTAGCATAATGGGGTTATGCTACAAGATTGTCCTAGGATGATGAATATTCATATGTTACACTTGCACATATAGAATATTTTAGTATTGATATATAAATTAACATTATATAGTTAGAATGTGCATAAGACCAAATAATAGTCCTCATTAAAAATTATATTAAGTGGTAGTGATATGCAACTATAGGTTAACCAATTTTTTATCAATTGATCAATTGGTGTCTAAAAAAGTACTATAGGTGGTTCTTTAATTGATTCTGTTGTCTAACCTGGCTAATTTATTGGTATCTAAAGAAAGCAAGGGGGACCCCCACCTTACTTACCTGGCTAATTTGATTAAGCGATCTTGATATTGAAAAATCCTAATATTGAAAACACTACTAAGGGCCTTTCTTTATGCTAGGTTAATGTTACATCATGAACTATGACTAGTTTGTTGTGTTAACATAAAGCTTATCACAAAGATTGATATAACATAATCCTAGTGCATAGAAGATGCTTACAATAATTTTGAATGTACTGCTTTGTTGTGTTAACACAAGGACAGTTATATTAGAATTTTACTGTATTGAAATGAAAGATCTAACTTAACTAAAATATTATAGCTTGATGTGTTAACACAAGGCTAATAATGTCTTAGAGGTCAAGATATGATATTGAGAATTGCATGAGATGCAATTGGAAAGAGTTTTCTACCTATGAACTCATAAGGGTTTGTTGTGTTAACACAAGATCATTATGAGAAATTAAGATCTCAATCCCACTAAGATAAATATGAAATATATCTCGTTCATCATAGTAGAGGGTTATAATGTTCGATAAAATAGTGAGAAGCATAATTAAATCTAAAGACCTTATTTAATTATATGAGTCAATATGAGTTGTTTGCTTATATAATGTTCTTTAATTATTATAGATTAAATTCTACAAATGGCATCTTCACTATCACTACGATGAATTTTAGATTCTAACAAGTTGATTGATCTCAATTATGTAGACTGGTTGAAAAATTTAATGATCATACTCACTCAGGAGAAGCTCTCTTATATTCTTGACATCCCTGAACCATAAGAGGTTGGGGATGATGCCACAGAGGAGAAGGTATCTACATACAGGATGTGAAAGAATGACAGTTTGACTGTCAAGTATATCATGCTGGCCTCTATGAGCAATGAGTTATAGAGGCAGCATGAGAGTATGGATACTCAATCTATACTTTTTAATCTTAAAGAGTTGTATGGAGAACAGAGTAGGACTGCTAGATATAAGATATCTAAGCAGTTATTCCATACTAGAATGATTGAGGGATCATCCATACAAGACCATATCCTGAAGGTCATTGATCTGATTACTAGATTGGGTCAACTAAGTTTTGTGATGGATGGAGAATTAAGTCAGGATTTGATCCTGCAATCTCTCCTCGAGTCATTCGCTTAGTTTGTCATGAACTATCACATAAAGAAATTGAATACCTCCTTGCCTGAGCTGTTGAATATGCTTAAGATAGTTGAGAGCCATATTAAGAAAGAAAAGGCTCCACTTCTTCTTGTGGGTAAAATCTCTAAGAAAAAATCAGATTTTAAGAGTTCAAAGAAAGCACTGAATCCTAAGGGTGGCAAGATGAAGAAGAAAGGGAAGAAAATCTCAGGACAGGGTACCTACTTTCACTATGGCAAGATAGGACACTGAAAAAGGAATTGCAAGTTATATCTTGCAACTGTAAAGGCTGGTGCAAGCGATGCACCAAAAGGTATGTATGAGATACATACAATTTTATCATTAAGTTCTTTCAATTCAGACTCTTGGGTATTGGATACCGCCTGCAGTTCTCATATCCGTAAATCATTGTAGGGGCTGCAGAATATTAGAGTACTGAAGAAGGGTGATTTCGAGCTCTACGACGTTGGAGGAGAGTTCATCGAAGCAGAGGCTGTGAGGACATATATGTTAAAGTTATCTTTTGAGAAGATCTTAGAGCTAGAAAACTATTATTATATGCCTAAGATCATTAGAAATATTATTTCTGTACCGTTGCTATTACAATGAGGTTATGAAATAAATGGAAAGAGTAATAGTTGCTCAATTTCTTTTTCTAATAAAATTTTTTGTCATGGCGTTATTAACAATGGTCTTCTAATTCTATCTAATAATAATACTTTTCATATTGATGAAAGTAAAAAGCAAAAGAGAGAATAATTGAATAATACTTTACTTTGACATTGTCGACTTAGTCATATAAGTGAGACAAGGATTAACAAGATACACAAAGAAAAGTTCTTTGATCCTTATGAATATGAATCATTAGGTACTTGTGAATCTTGTCTTATGAGAAAAATGACTAAGACTCCATTTAGTGGACATGGAGAAAGGACAAGTGAGTTATTAAGACTTGTACATACTGATGTATGTGGTCCTATGACAACAGAAGTCAGAAGAGAATACTCTTATTTTATAACATTCACTGATGATTTATCTAAGTTTGGATATGTGTATATTATGAAATACAAATTCGAAGCTTTTGATAAATTTAAAGAGTATCAAAGTATGGTCGAGAAACAAACTAAAAAGAGTATTAAAATTCTTTGATCTGATCGAGGAGGAGAATACTTACCAAATGAGTTTCTAGATCATCTTAAAGAAAATAGAATTCTCTCAGAATGGACTCCTCCCTATACACCACAGCTAAATGGTGTAGCAGAAAGGAGGAATTGTACTTTATTAGATATGGTGTGGTCTATGATGTGCCTTACAAATTTGCCTATTTCTTTATGGAGACATGCCTTAGAAACTGCTATCTATATTCTGAACAGAGTACTTTCAAAATCTGTGCGAAGCACTTTATATGAGATATGGAGAGAAAAGAAGTCTAATCTTAAGTATCTTAAGATATGGGGCTATCCAGCTTATGTTAAAAGAAATTTTGGACATAAGCTGAGTGCTAGGGCAGATAAATACTTGTTTGTAAGCTATCCTAAAGAGAGTATAGGATACTTCTTTTATTATCCTACTGAACATAAGGTGTTTGTCAGTAAATGCTACTTTTATGGAAAAAGAGTTTATCCTAGAAAGAGGTAGTGGGAAGAAAATTGAACTTGAAGAAATTCAAGACCTACAAATACAGGCACAAGATGATCCTAAATCAAAAATATTCATTAATGAAGTACAACCACAAAATATACCTCCTCTCCAAAGGTTGGATAGAGTATGAAATATACCAATAAGGTATGGGTTCATTATTGAGAATAATGAAGTCCACATCAATGAGAATGATGAACCTTTGACCTATACAGAAGCCATCATGAGTAGGGACTTAGACAAATGGCTAGAGGCTATGAAATCCAAAATGAACTCCATGTACTCCAACCAAGTATGGACTTTGGTTGATGCACCAGAGGGTATGATTCTTATTGGATGCAAATGGGTCTATAAGAAAAAGATTGGAGCAGATAGCTAAGTTGAAACCTATAAAGCTAGATTGGTAGCTAAAGGTTTCAGACAAAAATTGGATATTAATTATGATGAAATATTTTCACCTGTTGCCATGCTCAAATCTATATGGATTATGCTTGTAATAGTAGCATTCCATGATTATGAGATTTGGCAAATAGATGTGAAGACTGTCTTCCTTAATGGTTATCTTAAGAAAGAGGTTTACATATCTCAGCTAGAAGGATTTGTCTCAAAAGGGAGAGCAAATCAGGTATGCAAGCTTAAAAAATCTATTTATGGATTAAAGTAGGTCTCAAGAAGTTGGAACATTTGATTTAATGTTACAGTCAAAGAATTTGACTTTATCAAAAATGTGAATGAACCTTGTGTATACAAGAAAACTAGTGGGAGTGCCATTATCTTCTTAGTTTTATATGTGGATGACATACTTCTTATTGAGAATGATATCTCAATGTTACAATCGATCAAGACATGGCTATCAAGTAAGTTTTTCATGAAGGATTTGGATGAAACATCCTATATACTAAGTATAAAGATCTATAAGGATGATATAAGAGGATGTTAGGCTTGTCCCAATCTAGATACATAGACTTAGTACTAAAGAGGTTTAGCATGGATGGGAGTAAAAGAGGTTACTTACCCATGAGTCAAGACGTACATCTCTCTAAAAAAATGTCTCCTAAAATACTGAAAGAGAGAAATACAATGAGTTCTATTCCCTATGCTTCGACAGTAGGATTGATCTTGTATGCTATGCTATGTACTAGGCCTGATGTTGCCTATGCCTTAGGCATAGTTAGTAGATTTCAGACTGATCCAGGAGTGGATCATTGGAAAGCAGTGAAAAATATTCTTAAGTACTTGAGAAGGACTAAAGATATTTTTCTGGTATATGGAGGATCTGATCTAAAACTAAAAGATAATTCTGACTCTAGTTTCCAATCAGACCTTGATGATAGCAAGTCCACTTCAGGGTATGTCTTTACTCTTAATGGTGGAGCTGTTAGTTGAAAAAGTTTCAAGTAGTAGACTATAGCTGACTCAACCACTGAGGCAGAATATACAGCTGCAAGTGAAGCCGCCAAGAAAGCTGTCTGAATGAAGAAGTTCATCACTGAATTGGGTGTCATTCCTGAGATTAAGAATCCAGTACCACTTTACTATGATAATACTGGAGCAGTTGCTCAAACAAAGGAACTAAGATATCATCATAAATCCAAGCATATTCTAAGATGCTTCCATCTCATTCATGAAATAATCAAAAGACAAGATGTTGTCATTAAACGAGTAGAAACAAAGAATAACATAGTAGACTTGTTCACTAAGACTCTACCACAGTAGCAGTTTGATTGCCATCTCGATTGTATGGGGATAAAATATAAGGGCGATTAGCTTTAGTGCAAGTGGGAGATTGAAAGGAATATACCCTACAAGCCAATCGAAATTTATATTTTGATAGATTTTTTTTGTAATCTTTCAGACTCATGTATTGACTCTTTAAATAATAAAAAGTATTTTTCATCATATGCTGCATCTTACTTTTATAATAATTATGATGAACTCCATAAATCAGGATAATGGATTTAGGGTTATGATGAGATCATACCTATGAGATCTAAAATCCTAAAAATCCTAATTTAGAATATTTCTAGTCATAGGAGCATTGAGAAGGGGATCAATATTTCGAATAGACTAGCACTTCCTATGTATGCTCGATGGAGAGGGTGGCTGATCTCATATGCTACTTGTGTGAGACACTAATATAAAGAAGTGAGTGCTCATTAGAGAATGAGTTCACTGAATTGATCCGACTTAAAAAATATCTTATGAAATTTACTTATCCATCAAAAGATATTTTCTTACAGTGGGAGTTGTGCATATAATCTTTTGACCTAAGACTACCATAGAATCTTATATACATGAATTCAGATTTTTTTGGTTCATACTCATTCATGATTTAGTCATGTATGGGGTGTTCTGGATATGGTAGAATATGTATGGAGGTTGTGAGTAGGTCAACATGGAATCGATCACTCTTGATAAAAGGAGATCGCATCCTACTTGCTCTGATCGATTGATGATTCAGAAAGTCTTTGATCAAAGTAGAATAAAAATTAAAAAGAGTTTTTAATATTTTATTAATTGAATCATCATATAATATTGAGAGAAATATGAGTATGATATTGGATTTGACATTATTTTTTATCTGGAGTCATAATTGGGGTGCAGGGAGATCGCAGGATCAAATTGCACGGTAACTTTCCACTAAAGGATATTTTTGATGTTTCTACTAAAATTTTATATCTTTTAGGTAGACATGATACATTGCTAGATATCAATCTTGTCTTGTAGGTTTGATCGAATTAAAGAGTTTAATTCAATCACCAATTAGAAAGAGTTCTAATTGTTCAAATCGGGTTAGTTCGATTAAATCTAGATCGATCAGATTAAATTCTAATCAAATCAAATCGACTTGTACTCAGATCTATTATTGGCTAGATGTGAAATCTAATGGGTTACATACAAAAAAAAAATGATCAGGGATCTAATTGGATTAGATCATATTTGCAAAATTGATATGCTAGCACATATTGCAAAAACTAGCTCCCTATTTCGAATCAGGTTCGAAATTGATTCCAGATTGGGCTAATTAATGCCAAATTAATTCAAACCAATTTTAAGTTTGAGTTAGGTCAGCCCTTAGCTATATGTATTAAAAATTTAGAGCTAGAAAACTAAGTCTCTATGAGTCAAGAATTTTTCTTGTGTGTGGGTGCAGTTTTTGTGCACAAAAACAGCTTTCACGTCCCATGAGATGGGATGCCTCATCCTCGAGCTTATCCAATATTCTATGATGAAATAAATTTTTAGATGATTCCTAAATTAATTTTATGCATAAAATATTTTTTTAAAGTTAAAATTTCTTCTTGTTTAAATGTGGAAATTTATTGAATTTGAAAATCTTGTCAGTGTGATCCATGCACCTGACCAAGAGTCTAACTTATGAAGGACTCTAACCCATTTGTTATGCCACTTATTAATCTAAGATTTTTTTCATGCTATTCTGATGTTAGCACCTTTATTTTTTGCTATTGGATGGATAAAATTGCACTGATGGGTGGTGGAGAAAAATTATGTCATAGAAAGCTGCTCGACGCATCGGAGAATCATTGAGAAAAATATTCCGAAGAGTCCTTCTGCATGAAGCATCTCTTGGATTTTTTTTCGATGATTGTCATGTGTCAAAATCTTCAAGATAGGCATGAGAATTTATCAGAAGATGTGAGATTTTTTGATGGATGAGAGATGGCACGTGGAAGGGGCGTGCATAGTTTCAGAAGGCAACCCGTCGCTAAGTATTTAAAGGGGGTGTGCCGGGGGATTGGATTCATTCAGATTTTCAATTTCTCCTTTCTTTCTCACATCTTCTCCCTATTGTCCAATTAGTCCCTTCCTTCTCTTGCTAGGATAAGTCCAAAATAGTAAGGACAAGACTAATTTTAGGGCAAGAGTCTAGGAAGAGAATTAAGGAAGACAAGGAGAGAAGAAAGGTAGGGATAGGAAGGCTAGGAGAAGAGAAAGAGAGTCTTGAGGTCCTGGTGTGCAAAAAAATTCTCAGAGTGAGAATTTTGGAGGAGAAATCATCTCAAAGAATTGGTGTCCTGATCATAGCCCTGTGTGAATCATCGTTGGAGGGCAAACATTTGGGCGCCTGATGGAGGTTCTGTCAGAATTTGGATTAAGTGCTGTAGGTATTCTTCTGTAGCTTGAATTTAATTTTGAATTTATATTATATGTGATTGTTAATCATCAAGGAGATACTAACTTAAAGATTTTATATTTAAAATTTTTTAATTTAAATTTTAAAATTCATTATACTTCTGCTGTGCATGCCCCCCCCTAAAATCCTACAGACGTATTATTTGGTCGCGAACTTGTTTAAGAACTATATGATAAATTTTCTCTTTATCGTATACTAGCATAGTTCTAGAGACTTCATCATAGTACAAGAGTTCAAAGAAGATGTCAGTTTGTGATGAAAAATATCGAAATAATTATTATTCAATAATCAATAATTCATATACAAAAATGAACTCAATCGTCATATGATTGATTTTAGGACACAATTTCCAACAACTTCAATTTGGACTAAAGCCAATTGGGGTAGTATCTTATACCCATCTTTTATTTGAAGTCATCAAACTCTTTGATCCCGAGAGCTTAGTGAAGGGGTCGGCTAGGTTCTCCTTTTCGTCGATCTTTTGAAGCTCGATGTCACCTCAGTTTATGATCTCTCGCACTAGGTGATAGCAGCACAGAATATGTTTAGTGCGATGATGCGACTTAGGTTCTTTCGCCTGAGCTATAGCACTGGAGCTGTCACAATACAGCAGGATAGGACCATCAATAGAAGGTACAACTTCCAGCTCGATAATGAACTTTCGCAACCACACTGCCTCTTTTGCAGCATCCGATGCAGTAATATATTCTGCTTCACATATAGAATCAGCCACAGTATGTTGCTTGAAATTTTTTCAGCAAATAGCTCCTCCATTCAAGGTAAATACTTAGCCTGACATGCTTCTGTTGTCATCACAATCTGACTAAAAACTGAAATCAGTATATCCCACAAGTTTCAGATCAGAGTCTCCATAGATAAGCCATTGATCTTTAGTATTTCTCAAATACTTAAGAATTATTTTTACAATCTTCCAATGCTTCTCATCTAGATTTGACTGGTACCTACTCACTACCCCTAGTGAATAGGCCACATCCGACCTTGTACATGTTATAGCATACATGATAGATCCCACCCTCGAAGCATATGGTATTCTACTCATGCACTCTCTCTCCTCAGGAGTTGTCAGACAATCCTTCTTAGAAAAAGTAATTTCATGGCCTATCGAAAGATAGCCTTTCTTGAAATTATCCATGTTGAACCACTTCAACAAAGTTTCAATGTACATGGATTGGGATAATTCAAACAACCTTCTAGATCTATCCCTATAGATCTTCATCCCTAGGATGTAGGATGCTTCTCCCAAGTTCTTCATGGAGAACTATGATGATAACCATAGCTTCACACTTTGCAAAGTCGGGATGTCATTTTCTAGTAACATTATATCATCCACATAACGCATAAGAAAAATAACCACAGAATTGGAAGCCCATTTGTAGATGCAAGGCTCTTCTCCGTTCCTAATGAAGCCATACGTTTTGATTACTTTATCAAAATGTATGTTCCAACTCCTCGATGCCTGCTTAAGTCCATAAATTGACCTTTTCAGCTTGCACACTTTTGACTCATCTATGGATGTGAACCCTTCAGGTTGTATCATATACACCTCTTCTTCTAGCTCTCCATTAAGAAAAGTAGTTTTGACATCCATCTACTAGATCTCATAATCTAAGTGTGCAGCGAAAGCAAGCATAATTCAAATGGACTTGAGCATTGCCACAGGAGAGAACATCTCATCATAGTCAATACCATAATGCTGACGATAACTGTTAGCAACTAGATGGGCTTTATAGGTCTCTACCTTCCTGTCCGCTCCTCTTTTTCTCTTAAAAATCTATTTACACCCTATGAATTTTATCTCTTCGGATGGATCAACTAGTGTCCAGACACTATTGATCTCCATGGACTCCATCTCGGACTTCATGGCCTCAAGCTATTTTTTAGAGTCGGTCCTTTATATGGCCTTCATATAGATGATCGAATCCTCATCGTTCTCATCAAGTTCAATAGGATTACCATCCCAGATCAAAAAATTATAGTATCTATCCGACTGATATGGTACTCTACCAGATCTCCTTAATGGTGCCACTACTGGCTCCAGATTTGATTTATCAATCGAACCCAATTTTGTATGTGTTGGTCCTTCCACCTCATGAAATTTATCAAGTTTAATTTTATAAGCATTAACTCTTTCACCAAGGAACTCCTTTTCCAAAAAGACTGTCCGGCTGCTGACAAACACCTTTTATTCTGCAGTGAAGTAGAAGTAGTATCCTTTAGTTTCTTTTGAGTACCCTATGAACAAGCATCTATCAAACTTTGGTCTAAGCTTATCGTCTTTAAATGCTTGACATAAGCTGGAAACCCCTAGACCCTAAGATGTGAGAGCACCGACTTATGTTTAGTTCGTATCTCATATGGAGTTTTATCGACAGACTTACTGGGTATCTTATTCAAAATATAGCAGGCAGTCTCTAAAGCGTATCTCTAAAAGGATATTGGCAGACTGAAAAAGTCCATCATGGATCAGACCATATCTAAATAGGTTCGATTTCTCCTCTCAGACACATCATTATATTGTGATGCTTCAGGAGGAGTCCATTGTGAGAGAATCCCATTCTCTTTCAGATATATCAAAAATTCACTGGTGAGGTATTCACCTCCACGATCTGACTGAAGGATCTTAATACTCTTTTTAGTTTGTTTCTCTATTTCGGGATGGAATCATTTAAACATTTCAAATAATTCTGACTTATGCTTCATAAGATAGACATACCCATACCTCGATAGGTCGTCTGTAAATGTAATGAAGTAGTAGTATCTTCCTCTGACACTTATGTTCATAGGCCCACATACATCAGTATGTATTAGACCTAGGACATCACTAACTCTTTCACCTTTTTCTTTAAAAGGTGACTTAGTCATCTTACCAAGTAGACAAGATTCATAGGTACGCAATGATTCACAATCATCTATCTCAAGGACACATTCTTTGATCAACCTGTCAATCCTATTCTTGCTCACATGATCAAGCCTACAATGTCAAAGGTAGGATTTGCTGACATTATCTATTTTGAGACATTTACTAAGTGTGTACATTATACTAACAGGCCGTGATATTATGTATATGCCATATTTTAATTGTCCACGCATAATTATAGTATCATTCATAATGATATCACAAAAATCATCCTTTATTATAAACTTGTAACCAAATTTGGCCAAAAGGCCTATAGAGATGACATTCATCATAAAGGAGGGACCATAATGATAATCATCTAATATGATATTACTGGACTTGAAGACAAGCTACAAAGTTTCCAAGACCAGAACTGGAACAAGACTTCCATCTCCAACATTAAGGAACCACTTGTCCTCTCGAAATTTTCTACTTACCTGCAGTTTCTGCAACGAATTGCATATATTAATAGGACTTTCGGTATCCAATATCCAAGTAGCAGTATTACAAACAGAGAAATTACAAGGTGTTATCATATAAATACCTTGTGAAGCAACCACTTGCCTCTTTCTCTTGTTCTTAGGCCTGTTTGGGTCAAGGATGGCTATATAAGCAGGACAATTCTTTTTTCAATGATCCAGCTTCTTACAGAAGAAGTACTCTACCTGGCTCTTATCAACTTTTAATGGTTTGCTCTGCTTGGGATCAGCGGTATGAGATTTTTGCACCTTTTTTTTTTTCCTCTCCTAGAGGATCGACACCCTACAGATGAACCTCCCACTAAATTTACTGGCTCCTTTTGGAGCTGGTGATCTTTCCCAAAATTCTGCAGTAACCCTAGCAAACCATGATAGTTTACTGCAGGCTTCATCATTCTATAATGACTGAGAAAGGATAGGTAGGATTTCGGTAGCG
This sequence comes from Elaeis guineensis, assembly GCF_000442705.2. Lineage (NCBI taxonomy): Eukaryota > Viridiplantae > Streptophyta > Magnoliopsida > Arecales > Arecaceae > Elaeis > Elaeis guineensis. The sequence continues at coordinate 19,266,227 of NC_026006.2, forward strand.
AATTAAGGATAGCATCCTTGCCTAACTATTTATGCAATGGAAAGTCAAGTTTGCTAAGGCATTCAATATGCTCAATCATGTATAATACATGATCGATGACTGAAGCTTCCTCTTGCATACGGACATTGAACACTGTGTAGGAGGGTTTATGTCTCTCTGCATCTCAAGAGTGTCGAAGGACTCATTCAACATTTGAATCATCTCCTTAGGCTGCATATCCTCAAACTTATGACTAAGTTCATTGTTCATAGCTGCCCTCATCACACAACACACAGTCGTGCGATCATTGAGCCACTTCATGTAAGTATCTCTCACAGTACGAGGAGTATTGGCTACAGGTTCTTCAGGTGCCTAATCCGTAAGGACATGCAAAATTCTCTCGTGCTCCAACATGATCTTCAACTTTCGATACCAGCTATCGAAGTTGGATCCAATGAGCTTGTCGCTGTCTAACAGCGAATGGAGAGATAGTGTGTTGGCCATAACTGAAAGGAGAAAATATTAGCCTATTAGTATATGAATTATTTTTTTAATCCTGAAGATATGGATTTTAGTCTAAAGGTCCTCCGACTATTTTTTACGAATTGGTAGCCTCTACCTCCAACTTGAGGAATTACATTATTTCCTTAGCAGGTACTAGAATCCACACGAACTGCATTCGGGCTTGAGTGTGGCTCAGCTAACCCTAGTGCATCCATGAATAGGTTCATAACCAATTTTTTCTCCAAACAACTTTTAGCATTGGGTTTTGCCCCAGACATCCCTTCAGTAGGCATGTGGTGCCTCCACTGAAAATTCTGGATAGGTCCAACCATTAACATGACACATCAAGTGCATCTAACAAATAGATGTCCAGGCCCGAGTGTGGCTCGACCAACTTAAGCATTGATCTGAAGGTACATCATGATGGTCGTATGATGAATGACAATTTCAATATGTAATAAACACTAGGCGTGTGGTGCTTCCAATACCTATTTGGAATATTAGACTTATTATCACACACCTTAATGGGAGGCAATGATCAAGTTATCTTATAATTTTATCACTTTATGGACTTAATAATTTAGAGGATTTGATTTCATTGACCTGAGAAAAAGAGAAGAAGTCGACCTGCAAGCAGCAAATCCTTCCACTGACTTCACTAAGTCATGTAAAGGATTAAACACAAGCTGGTCTAAAGACACCTAAATCTGTCATACTGATTCACCTTAATGGCATAGATCTGCATGAATCGACTAGTGACCTAATCAAAATATAATCGATCATATTGGCCAAATATGTGAGATCAGCGGGAGGGATCTGCCCTTAACTCACCTAGACGTATCTAGGTGAATAGCTCTCAATTAAAAACTACTTGATCGAATCTGCCAAGCTTACCTTAGACACCAATTGGTTAATTAGTTTCGATTTGACACACTAGAAGATTCGGGCTCAACCACGGAGCCATGATCATGATCCATTTATTAGGGTCAAATATATGGACTTAATCAGACTTCAACTATTAAGATTGATTTAAAGAAATACTGATCTAATCTAATTCAACACTTGATTAGACTTAATCAATTTCTTTACTTGGTTCATATGTGTTTCTAACCCTAGTTCTAATCCATTAAAAGGACTTGATTCATGCTAACCCTTTGCTCATCATATTATGTGGTGTCTTAATAATCTTCAATTCTTAATTCTAGATTATTCAAACTTAATTCAAAATTAAGTGTGTGAAATGTGTGTTTCAGTTTGTAGAACTATTTTACAAGGATTTCAAGTGAAGCATACTATATGTTTCAACATATGAAAATAAATTTTCATAATATGTTTAACAATTAAACATACATAGGTATGATCTAAACTTCATTCATACATCTCATGTATCATGACAACTTTTGGATCAATACCAATTACATCATATTTAACATGTAATTCAGATCTAAAATAATTTTATATCTAAATTTTATCCTATTATAATAAATCATAAATTACTTTAGATCTAATCTAAATATATTTATGATCAAAATTATACATAAAAGTCTGTTCACTTTTTTTCTTCATGAAACTAGATCACAACGACACCCCTACACATCATAAGAGAATCCATCAAATAGGCAAAAGAGAGATTAATCTCTTCAATATCTTATAATCAAATGGTCTGATGACTTCATCAATCTGAGTACTAGGCTACTAAGATCTAAAATTTAATTTTATATATAATTACATCAACATGCAATTATTGACAAAACTATTTTATGTCTTGAACATATTCTTGATCTCATCAATTATGTTCTTCATCTAATCCAATTAAATTTGATGTATCATATACATCATATTAAATCTAAAATTTATTTTATACTAATTATAAAATATCAATTTTAGATTTGATATCAAAGAAAAAATAATTAGATGCAAATATGAATGCATAAGGAATTAATTTTTAGTAAAATCTATTTTCGTGTAGTACTAAATTATGATAGAATTCAGATCTAAATATCATCGAAATAGATTTAATTTAAATCTAAAATAATTTTTACTTCATAAGAAAAATAATAAAATTAAAATTTTATTAAAATAAATTTAAAATAGATTTTTAATTCATATTGTTTTTCATTAAAAATTCAGTAATAATAAAATTATGTTATAACAGATTTATAACAACCTCAATTAACCATTGATTAGGCACCTTTAATCTAATCAAAATCAGATCAAAAATTTTATATAAATAGATCTAAATAAAATTTAATATCAAAAAAAAATCTTAATTATATCTCATGTAAATAATCACAAAAAATTTTATTTTATGTACATATTTCAGACCTGCTCTGATACCAGTTGAAGGGAAGGAAACAGTTTCCCTCCAAAATATCCAGGTTGCATGTAATTTTTTTTTCTAATATTCTAGTTGTTTAAGGATCAAATTTTTACCTGAATTACAGTAGAATCAGGGATCAAATTCTAAATTATCTGATATAAACCTTCATGGAGGTCTGGATATGCAAATCTTCTACTTCGCATGCACGTCAGACACTATAGGAAAGTAGGATGAACTCCAATCCAATTGGCTCACATACACAACAATCGAGAGATGAGATATGATGATATGACATCTCACATCAGTAGGTAGAATACCCAAGAAGGATCCACACCTAAGGAGAGGAGGCGGCAACAAAGAGAGAGATGTAGAAGATGAAGGACCTCTCTCTTCACACGCCTGTCTCTCTCTCTTTTTCTCTTCTCTCAATTTGATATATTTGCTATTATATTCTCTTCTATTCTCTTCTCTCATCCATAGGTAGAGACCCTCTTTATTTATAGATAATTCTTATATCCCAATGAGAGGAGGACTCTTCATTCAAATCTAGTTTGAATTGGTCCAATAGTCATGAAAGAAGGACTCCTATATGAGATATAATTGCCATCACTTATGAAATTCACTTTTCACCCACTCCCACACCCACTTGGGATGTCCCAAATAAGCACCAAACTAATTTTTGGTCATGTTTCATGAGTGGGTATTCTCAGTGCAAGTAGGAATACTCATATCTCATCCAAAATATATCCGATTCAAATTCGATTCGAAGTCGGTTCGAAATAATTTCGAAAGACCGTCAATCCTAAACTCTTTAGGACTTTTATACCAAGTCTATCTTAGATTTTGGATCTATTTAACTCTAATTAATTCAGATCTAATCTAAAATTAATTAGAACTTAAATTCAATCTTTCATATGTTTCATGGATCATAGATAGAAATTGTTCATCCCCGAGATTGAACCTGAACCTCATGTATAGTGCTAGCTAGACATAGTTAACTCTTCAATCCTGTTTGGCCCATAACTCAATTCTCAATCAAGTTAGTTTATATGTTTAATCAAGTCAAGTACTTCCAGATTGGACATATAAACATAGGTCAATTCCTTCTTACTTTGTCGGACTTGTGTGCGTGGCTCCATAGGTTCAAATACTAAGCCGGTAACACAAAAATCAATTCCTACACTAATCGAGATACCATCTAGCGATGGTTTCCAACATTCAGATAGGTCAAATTATCGTAAAGAAATATTTTAGAACCCATACACATGGTTACCGCATAATTCATCTTTTTGATCCTAGATGCTCTAGGATGGTCTGAGGATAATTGTCATTCGAGATTGCTTCATCTGCTTTACTAAATTGAAATACAGTGATACATCAACTCCAATAATCTGGAGGGGTCAATCCCATCTTGATCCATCATAGATTTCGTAAGTACTTGACTGTACCCAGTAGCCTTCTGTCACTGTATTAAAAATTTAAGTAGTTCGGCACCAAAGCACAGTGAGTTGCTTGCAAGTCACTATGGTAATCTCAGATCTGAAGGATATTTATACCCATGTGTTTTGTGAGCAGCTCTTGATAGCAGAATGCTCAGCAAATGAGTCACTTGTTTAATGATGATGTATCCTTACATCTCATCTATAAGCCATACTAGGGTCACCACACTCTTTGGTTAAGAGAACAACCACTCCATATGACACACAACGATCTTCACTTGATAAACATCATCATCCCGTAATGATGTATCATTTGATCGTGAACTTGTTTAAGAACTATATGATAAATCCTCTCTTTATCATACACTAGCATAATTCTAGGGACTTCATCACAGTACAAGAGTTCAAGAAAGATGTCACTTTGTAATGAAAATTATTAGAATAACTATTATTCAATAATCAATAATTCATATACAAGGATGAACTCAATCATCATACGATTAGTTTTAGGACACAATTCTCAACAGCTGAGACATTTCTAGGGTGTCCACTATGAGACTATACCATTATCCTTGAGATAGGTCTCAAATTCTTTACTAAGATATTTTCCTCCTCAATCTGATTGAAAAATCTTTATAAATTTTTCAGTCTATTTTTCTACTTCATATCTGAAATCTATAAACTTTTCAAAGGCTTCAGACTTATGGTGCATCAAATATACAAATCCATATCGTGAATAATCATCGATAAAAGTTATGAAATAGACATAGCCATTCCTGACTTGTACATCGAATGGACCACACATGTCAGTGTGTACCAGGGCTTATATCTCAGTGACCCTTTTTTTTTGTCCCACGAAGGATAGCCTAGTCATTTTTTCTTGAAGACATGATTCACAAACTGGATGAGACTCGAAAGTCAATGGTTCGAGAAGACCATCTTTCTCCAATTTGTTGAGTCTGTCATCTCTTATATAGCCTAGCCTAAGGTGCCATAGATATTTTTGGCTAATCTTATCTCTATATCTCTTAGACCTTATGACATTCATAGTTTGCTCGTTTATATTGACGCTTGCATCTATATGTAAATGATAAAGATCGTTACTTAAGAAAGCACGTGTAACAACTTTATTTTCAAAATAAATCAAACATATATTTATATTGAAATAAAAATTATAATTATCCTGTACCAGCACAAATATGAAAACTAAATTTTTATTTGCTATCGGTACATAATAGCAGTCTTTAAGAATTAAACTAATTCCTAATGATTATTGCAGAGGGTATATCACGATGGCTATAGCAGCAACCCTTGCTCCATTATCGATCTGGAGAATGATCTCACCTTTCCTCGTCCTCTTACGATTAGGACCGTAGCCCCTAACCAACTTTGCAAAAGGCAAATGCCCATTGAGAGATGGGGTTTATTAGCCTTTATCCACTAGGCACAGGGACGTCACACCTGAGTTGATCCACATTAAGCTAGATCATCCTTAATTAGCAGGCTGGGCAATTAGACCCATTTAATCTTACCAATCAGGCACGAGTCAACCCTCCATGTTGACTCCCATAATTATTGTCAATACATCAGCCACCTTCGGCTACCAACCCCAGTTTGAGTCTCATCGAACTCCCTTGGCTACCATCCTCTTCCAGAGTCTCACTGAGTTCTCTTTGGCTACCTCACCGAACACCCTCACTACCATCCTCTCTCAGAGTCTCACCAAGTCTTCTTTTGCTACCAACCTCTCTTTGGGTCTCACCAAATGTGCGCTGGAACCTTGTCCAATAATTTCTCTCCCCAGTGATATTTTTTTTTTAACACTCTGGGGGCCTATTGGGTTTCAAACCTGCAACCTCGCTCTGATGCCACATGTTAGGACCGTAGTCTCTAACCAACTTCTCAAAAGGAAAATGCCCATTAGGAGGTGGGGTTTATTAGCCTTTATTCACTAGGCACAGGGACTTGACATCTGAGTTGACCCACATCAAGCTAGATCACCCTCAATTAGCAGGTTGGGCGGTTAGACCCATTTAATCATACCAACCAGGCACCAGTCGACCCTCTATGTCTATTTTCATAATTATTGTCAATACATCAGCCACCTTCAGCTACTAATCCTAGCCTGACTCTCACCGAATCCCCTCGGCTATCATCCTCTTTCAGAGTCTCACTGAGACCTCTTCGGCTATCTCACCGAGCCCCCTCAGCTACCATCCTCTCTCAGTCTCATTGAGTCCTCTTCGGCTACCAACCTCTCTTTGGGTCTCACCAAATATGTGTTGGAACCTTGCACAACACTTATTTCTTCAAGATCCTACATAGAAGTGCACGAATGAGCACTTGAACCAGAATCTAGAACTCAATTAGAAGAAGAAAAAACTGTTAGATTAGTTTCAATAACGAGCATATCAGACATACTTTCAGAAGGCGCATCCTTCTTTCTACTCTTGACAGTCGCCAGATAGGTCGGACAGTTTTTTCTCCAGTGACCTTCGACATTACAATGAAAATACTTTTCTTTATCATCGGCCTTCTTTGGAACCTGCTTCTTGGGTTTGGCCTTGTTCTTTTGCTTCTTTGTAGGTTTTTTCTTCTTCTTAAAAGAATACTTTCTCTTAGAGAAAACCTACTCCACAATCAGAACTGTACTCTTAAACTCTTCAAGGTATCCTTTGCTGTTACTAGCATGTTCAGTAACTCAAACAAAGTGCTATCAATTTTATTCATATGGTAGTTCATGATGAACTGTCCATATGAATCAGGAAGAAACAGGAGGATCAAATCCACTTGCAATTCTTTATCCACATTCATGCTGAGCTTCTTAAGCTCCTCAATGTCTTTGATTATTGTCAAACAATGATTATTGATGGACTGTCCATCACGTATTTTTGCTCTGAATAGTCTTTAGGAGACCTCAAACTGAGCTGCGCGACTCTGCTCACCGTACAACTCTTGTAGGTGAGTCAACATTTCTTTGGTAGTCCACATGTCTTCATGCTATCGCTGAAGATTATTAGATATGTAGGAACCAGATCTAGGGTTTTAGGGTTAGATCTTGAAACTTTTTCAAGATCATACAGCGGAAGATTAAAATAAATCAAAATTATTTTCTAAAATTAGAGAATCCCTAGATCTAAGATCCTATTACATGATTATTACATAGCATTAAATCAAAAATTAAAATATATAAATATAGTATGAACTACATGTTGATCATATCAACATGTTTCTATACTACATCTAATGTATGTATTAACCAAAAGAGCAGATCTATTACCTTGCAAGTTAGATGTTCTAACCTCGCTGATCCGGGCTTGAGGATGATGTTGCAAGCCTTACATGCATCCGACCTCTAGGAGTCGTCCACACGAGCCCACGAATCTCGATCAGAAGTTCTGCTTCAGAAAATCAGCACAGTATGCTAGTACTGCGCTGATCCTTCTTTGATGGTTGATCAGGTGCCTCCTTCTTCTTGATTTGGATTCTTCCAAAGATAGAAAGTAGAAGGTGGAGTTTCATATCTAAGACACTCTCAGAAAACTCAAGATGGAGGGAGGAAAGATATGAAAACAAACAACCCTAGAAGAAGATCCTCTTCTTCTTCTCGTTTCTCTCTCTAGACACCCTAAATTGTGTCTTTTATATCTCCACGACCCAAAGGTCTTTCTCTCTAATTTTTGGATGGCCCAAAAGTCTCTCAAATTTCTATATTCTTCAAAAATTTTATGAAGAAACTCATTTTATATAGAGAGATATGATAGAGTCCTTGTCTAGGTCAAATACCTAGTCAAGGCTTATCCAAACATGGCAAGTTAAGGGGCGCCCAACTCTTGAGCACCTCCTCCTTATTTTCATGCATGGATCACTAGCAAAGGGTGTATAATGTGTACCCTAAAAGCTATAAAAATTCTAAAAAATATTTGGATAGATTCGGTGCAAAATTGAAAGAGTTTTGGATTTCTAAAACTCTATCTCATAGAATTCGAAATCCAAACTTATTCCTTTTTGATTTGATCCAAACCACCTTCTATGTAAGAAAGAAGAGAGGAGACCTTTTGTAAACATGGGAGAGACCTGGGAGAGGGCTTTTGTCACACAAAATAAGAGGAGATTGGCTTGAATGAGAGAGAGGGCATGGGGAAGGCTTATGTGGTGCAAGGTGGAATCCTAGTCTTACTAGGATTCTATCTTATGACTTGTTTTAATTTGGTTTCTCAAACCAAATCAAACCAAAATTAGATCAACCCAATTAAAATAAGTCTTAACCCAATTAAAAATCTAATTTAATTAGATTAAAGTAGATTTAAATCTGATTTAATTTTTTAATCAAATTAGAAATTAGATTGACCCAAGTCCTAGTTGAACTAGGACTAGTTTTTCCTTGCACTTGGCTTATCCAATAAACCAATTGGACTTGATCCAATCAAGTCCAAACTAAATCTAATTAAATTATATTTAATTAAACTTAATTTCAGCCTATTGGCTTAATCAAATTAAGCCAATTAGCAATCGAATTGCTAATCGATCCTCCAGCAACACTTGCACTGGGTTAAATGTCAATCGTATTGATCATTTAACCCTAGAATGATTCTTAATCGTTGATCAACCATCTGATCGGATCATGAACTCTAATGTGTGTGACCTCATAGGTCTAAACCTAAGTCGATAGTACAGAAATAAATTTCTGTACCAATCAAAGAGACCATCTGCAATTGTACCCGACGACCGGATAGGTCGAATGTGTAGAACAACATCCTTAGAACCCATGCGGATATAGTTTTCATATAATTCATCCCCTTGACCAAAATGATCATAGGACACCCCAAAGTTCAACTGTCAACTCTGATCAGGTTGTCCACATTGTATTTCAAAATATCAAATCCATCTGATGGATTATCCTGGCCAAGGTTGTTCACATTGAAATACAGCGACTCATTCTTCTCCAACTCTTGGAGTGGTCAATCCCATCTCGATCACACTCTGACTTCGCAAGTACTTGATTGTACCCAGAAGCCTTCCATCTCTGAATTAGAAATTTAGTTAGTCCAGCATCAAAATACAGTGAGTTGCTTGCAAGTCACTGAGATGATCTCAAGTCTAAGGGACACTTATACCTATATCCTATCAGAGACATTCTCGACAGCAGAATACTCTAAAGTTGGTGGCATTCAATGATGATGTACCCTTACATCTCATCTGTATGCCATACCAGTGTCTCCACACTCCTTGGTTAAGAGGACAACCAACCCATATGGCCTACAGCGACCTATGCTCGATAGAAGCTGTCGTCCTTATTAACAGCCTATCATTTGGTCGTGAACTATTTTAAGGACTCATCGATAAATCCTCTCTTTATCGAATCTAAATAGTTCTAAGGACTTCATCATAACAACGGAGTTCATTAGAAGATGAAAGCTTATGATGAAAATGCCAAATATATTTTATTTATTAACAAATCAATTACAATACTTGGTTGCTCAACCGTCAACAGCTTGACGATTGACTTTTTGGGATACATTTCTCAACAACTCCCACTTGTCCTAAAGCCACTCGGCACAGTATCTGATACCCATCTTCGACTTGTGGTTGTCGAACTCCTTTATCGCCAGGGCTTTAGTGAAGGGGTCGGCCAGGTTCTCCTTTCCGTCGATCTTCTGAAGGTCGACGTCATCTCGATCCACAATCTCTCAGACCAAGTGGAAGCGGTGCAAGATGTGCTTCGTCCGCTAATGTGCTTTGAGTTCCTTCGCCTGAGCTATGGCACCAGTGCTGTCGCAATAGAGCAGGATCGGACCATCGAGGGAGGGTGCTACTCCGAGCTCGTTGATGAATTTCTTCAGCCACACAGCTTCCTTCACGGTATCTGATGCTGCGATGTACTCTGCTTCACAAACAGAGTCTGCCACAGTATGTTGCTTGGAACTCTTCCAGCAGATGGCTCCACCATTCAGAGTAAAGTTATAACCCGACACGCTCCTGCTATCATCATGGTCAGATTGAAAGCTAGAGTCTGTGAACCCCACAAGTTTCAGATCTGACTCGCCATAAACCAACGATTGGTCCTTAGTATTTCTCAAATACTTAAGGATGGCTTTAACCACTTTCCAGTGATTTTCTCTAGGATCAGATTGGTATCTACTCACTACTCCTAGTGAGTATGCCACATCTGGTCTTGTACATGTCATGGCGTACATGATAGATCCCACGGCTGAAGCATATAGGACTCTACTCATACGCTCTCTCTCTCTCTTCAGGAGTTATCGGACAATCCTTCTTAAAGAGAGAAATTTCTTGGCCTATCGATAGATAGCCCTTCTTAGAATTCTCCATGCTGAACCTCTTCAGCACAGTGTCTATGTACATGGACTGGGATAACCCATGCATCCTTTTAGATCTATCCCTATAGATCTTCATCCCTAGGATGTAGGATGCTTCACCTAAGTCCTTCATGGAGAACTGTGATGACAATCAAACTTTTATTCCCTGTAGTACGGGAATGTCATTCTCGATTAAGAGAATGTCATCCACGTACAAGACAAGAAATACCACAACTGGACCATTTGCCCATTTATAGATGCAGGGCTCTTCTCCATTCTTAATGAAGCCATACGTTTTGATCACCTTATCAAAATGCATATTCCAACTTCGAAAAGCTTGCTTCAATCCATAAATGGATCTCTGAAGCTTGCACACCTTGGACTCATCTATGGATGTAAACCCCTCAGGTTGTATCATATACACCTCTTCGATCAACTCTCCATTCAGGAAAGCTGTCTTTACATCCATCTGTCAGATCTCATAATCCAGATGGGCAACTATTGCAAGTATTATCCGAATGGATTTGAGCATTGCCACAGGGGAAAACATCTCGTCATAGTCAATACCATAACGTTGACGATACCCCTTGGCGATCAGACGAGCTTTATAGGTCTCCACCTTTCCATCTGTGCCCCTTTTCCTTTTGAAGACCCATTTACACCCAAAGGGTTTAACCCCTTCAGGTGGGTCAACCAATGTCCATACATCATTGACCTTCATGGACTCCATTTCGGATTTCATGGCTTCAAGCCATTTCTCAGAATCAGGTCTCTGCATTGCATCCATATAGGTGATCGGATCCTCATTATTCTCATCAAGTTCGATGGGATCACCATCCCGGACCAAGAAACCATAGTATCTATCCGACTGACATGGTACTCTACCGGATCGCCTTAATGGTGTAGGTACATTGGGCTCCGGATCTGATCTAATCATATCCGACTCAGGTTCAGCTATTGGTGTCCGTCCTTCTACCTGTTGAACTTCATCAAGTTCAACCTTAGAGGCAACGGTTCCTTCACCAAGGAACTCCTTTTCTAAAAAGATTGCCTTAAGGCTGACGAACACCTTTTGTTCATCAACATGGTAGAAAAAATATCTTTTTGTCTCTTTGGGGTACCCTATGAATGAGCATTTGTCAGACCTAGGTCCAAATTTGTCTGTGACTAATCATTTGATATAGGCCGGGCACCCCCAGACCCTAAGGTGTGAAAGTGCTGGCTTACGTCCCGTCCATATCTCATATGGAGTCTTAATTACAGACTTACTTGGAACCCTATTTAACAGATAACGGGCCGATTCGAGTGCATATCCTCAGAAGAATATCGGCAAGCTAGCAAAACCCATCATGGATCGGACCATGTCTAACAGAGTCCGATTCCTTCTTTCAGACACACCATTATGCTGTGGTGTTCCTGGAGGAGTCCAGGGAGAGAATCCCATTCTCTCCTAGATATGTGAGAAACTCACTAGAAATGTATTCTCCTCCTCGATCAGATCGAATAGTTTTAATACTCTTTCCAGTTTGTTTTTCTACTTCACTTCGGAATCGTTTGAACATTTCAAATGAATCTGACTTATGTTTCATCGATAGACATATCCATATCGGGATAGGTCATCCGTGAAAGTTATGAAGTAGAAATATCCACCTCTAGCACTGGTCCTCATGAGCCCGCATACATCAGTATGTACTAGGCCCAAGAGCTCAGTAGCTCTCTCACCTTTTCCAGTAAAAGGTGACTTGGTCATTTTACCAAGAAGACAGAACTCATAGGTTGGAAGTGATTCACAATCACTGACTTCGAGGATTCCCTCTTGAGTCAACCTATTTATTCTGTTCTTATTTATATGACCTAGCCTACAGTGCCATAAGTAGATATCTGACACACTATCTAATCTAGGGTGTTTGCCAGTAGAATAGACTCTTATCGGGTTTGATCTTCCTGGTCTGGCCCTGCACTGATGTCCCAGCCTGAACATGCACCTTCTTCACTTTCTTCTTTTTGTTCTTCTTCCCTTTCTTAAAAGGTCGAGAATCAGAAGACGAACCTCCCACTAAGTTCACCGTCTCCTTGTGAAGTTGGTGATCCTTCTCAAAGTTCTGAAGCAACCCCAGTAACCTGTGGTAGTTCTCTTCAGGCTTTGTCATTCTATAATGAGTGAGGAATGGGAGATAAGACTTGGGCAGCGAGTTCAGTATTGCATCTTTCCCAAGTTGCTCATGCAAGGAAAAGCTGAGCTTGCTCAATCGTTTCATCAGCTTGATCATGTATAATACATGATCAGTGACAGAGGCACCATCCCGCATTTTGGCATTGAAGATGGCACAACTAGTCTTGTGCCTCTCCACGTCATCGGGTGTGCCAAAGGCATCCTCCAACACTTGAAGCATGTCCTTTGGCTGAGCCATCTCAAATCTGTGACTGAACTCGTCGCTCATGGCAGTCAGCATGATACAGCGCACCATGGTCTGGTCATTGAGCCACTTCTGGTAAGTGTCTCTGACTGTTCCACGTGCATTGGCAACTGGCTCCTCAGGTGCAGGATCCATTATCACATATAGGATCCGTTCATGCTCCAGGACTATCTTCAACTTTCGGTACCAGCTACCAAAGTTGGGTCCCACCAACTTATCATTGTCCAACAATGATCGAAGCGATAGGAAAGTGGCCATATTTGCACAAAGGAGAACCATAACCTAATTAGTAATTGATTCATTAAAACTAAAGATTTGAACTTTAATCAAAATATTTCTCCCACTATTTTATTCGAATTGGTAGCCTCTACCTCCAATTCGAGGAATTACCCTAATTCCTTAGTGGGTACTAGAATCCACTTAGACTGCACACAAGCCCAACTTTGGTTGGCCAACCCATGTACATCTAAGGGTAGATTCATAACCAATTATTTCTCTAAATAATTTCTAGTAATTTTAATTTTGCCCCAGAAACCTAATCAGTAGGCTTTGGCCTCCACTGTAAGGATCCAGTTAGGTCCAACCATTAACATGATCATACTTGGTGTATCTAACCAACGAATGATTAAGCCCAACTTTGGTTGGCTCACCTAACCACCATTAGAGAGACACTTCCAAGTCATCATATGATGAGTGATAATTCCATTAGTCAACAAGCACCAGGCCTTTGGGTCTGCAATGATTATTGAGTTAATGGACTCATTATCAAACATCTTAATGGGAGGCTATGACTCAGTTATCTCCATAACTTTGTCATTTTAAGGACCTAATAATTTTAGAAGATTTAAATAATTTAGAGGATGAGGTCAGATGAACTAGCTTATCATGATCCTCCCACTGGCTTCACCAAGTCAGCTTAAGGGAGACCATTAAAAGGGCTGATCTAGGAGCACCTAAATCAGTCACACTAATTTACCTAGCTGACATGGGTCAGCTTGAATAGTCAAGTGATCCGATCAAAACATAATTTCATCAAGAGACCAGGTAAGTTCGATCAGTGGGAGGGTCTGCCAAAGCTTGCCTTAGACACCATCAGAAATGGCCAGGTAAGCAGGCTCCCAATTAAAAACCACCGGTCTGGTTTACCTTAGACACCAACTGGTTTAATTAGTTTCGATTAGATCAACCTAATAGTTTGTACTAGACCGCTTAGCCAAGAATCAAGTCCATTTGGTTCTCGTTAAAGATATGGACTTGACCAACTACAACTATTGTAATTGATCTAGAGAATCCTTGACCTAATCTAAGACAATAATTGATTAGATTTAGTCAATTCTCTAATTAAGTCCATCTTCAATCTAACCATAGGTCTAACCCAATTAATGGACCTAATTCCCACTAACCCATTAACCCAATTTGTTATGGTTTGTGTCTTAGGTTCTTCAATTCACAATCCTAGAACCTAATCAAACAACTTCTTAATTCTTAATTAAGTTTTGGACTGAGGGTTGGGTTTGGCTTTTCAAAAAATAATTTTTATATTTATAAAATAATTTTACAATATGATTCTACCAACCATATTGCATGTTTGATTCATAATTGTTGGTGCAAAAATCCTCTTACGCCGGAGAAGCTGGAGTCGAGGGAGTCGCGGTCGCCGTCGGGACCTGCAAAGGAAGTCTAAACCGGAGGTGGGATTGCTCCGACAAGACCCTCCGACACTCAAGTCAGTTCGCTGCCTCAACAAGAATGGAGTGCTCGAACGGAGAATTTAGCAGACTTTTTAGGTAAAAATGAGAGCTTATAGAATAACGTATCTGGGGTTTTCCTTTTATAGACGGAGGGGGCAACAGATTGATAGTGACGCTTGTAACCGTCTGGTAGTGGGCCACCCAGAGTCAGGAGGAATTTATTGCGGAGGGTAGTGGCGTGGGATCGTGGCTATCGCCGTGGCTCGCCACGTGGAATCAGTTACGGGGACTGGAGCGGCGTCCGTTGTCGTGACTCGTCAGAAAGTGGGGGACTCACACAGAATCTGTCGCAGGGAGTGGAGCAGAGTCATGGCCGTAAATATGGCCTGTCAGGGAGTAATGGGGCTACGCAAGGTTTGCCGCAGAGAGTGGAGCAGTGGTGTCCGTTACTGTGGCTTGTCAGGGGATCCAGACTTGTTGGCCGAAGTTCGGTTGGAGTCGGTAGCGAGGCCCGGCACCCGTAGGAGTTTGGACGAGGTCTTCTTGCAGTTGGGGGTCGTAGGCAGAGTTCAGCTCCCGTAGGAGTCCGACCGGAGACTTCCTGCAATTAAAATCAAAAATGAAGTTCGGCTCCCGTAGGAGTCTGGACAAGGCTTACCAGCGGCAGAAGTCGTGGACGGAGCCCGGCTCCTGTAGGAGTCCGGGCGAAGTCTTCCTTGCTGCAGAAATTATGGACGGAGCCCGGCTCCCGTAGGAGTCCGGGCGAAGTCTTCCTTACTGCAGAAATTATGGATGGAGCCCGGCTCCCGTAGGAGTCCGGGCGAAGTCTTCCTTGCCTTAGAAATCATAGACGGAGCCCGGCTCCCATAGGAGTCCGGGCGAAGTCTTCCTTGCTGTAGAACTCGCGGATGGAGCCCGGCTCCCGTAGGAGTCCGGGCGAAGTCTTCCTTGCTGTAGAACTCGCAGATGGAGCCCGACTCCCGTAGGAGTCCGAGCGAAGTCTTCCTTGCTGTCGAAATAGCGGACGGAGCCTGGCTCCTATAGAAGTCCGGGCGAAGTCTTCCCTGCTGTAGAACTCGCGGACGGAGCCTGACTCCTGTAGGGGTCCGGGCGAAGTCTTCCTTGCTACCGAAATTGCGGACGGAGCCCGACTCCCGTAGGAGTCCGGGCGAAGTCTTCCTTGCTGTAGAACTCGCGGACGGAGCATGGCTCCAGTAGGAGTCTGGGCGAAGTCTTCCTTGCCGTAGAAATCGCGGATGGAGCCCGGCTCTCATAGGAGTCCGGGCGAAGTCTTCCTTGCTGTAGAACTCGCGGACGGAGCCCGGCTCCTGTAGGAGTCCGGGCGAAGTCTTCCTTGCTGCCGAAATCGTGGACGGAGCCCGGCTCCCGTAGGAGTCCAGGCGAAGTCTTCCTTGCTGTAGAACTCGCAAACGGAGCCCGGCTCCCGTAGGAGTCCAGGCGAAGTCTTCCTTGCTGTCGAAATCACGGACGGAGCCCGGCTCCCGTAGGAGTTCGGGCGAAGTCTTCCTTGTTGTAGAAATCGTGGATGGAGCCCGGCTCCCGTAGGAGTCCGGGCGAAGTCTTCCTTGCTGCAGAAATCGCGGATGGAGCCCGGCTCCCGTAGGGGTCCGGGCGAAGTGACGGGGGTTCACCAACAGTTGTCGAAAAATGGAAGAGACTCGCGAGAGTCGACCCCGCCAAGAACTTCGACCGAGGGTATTTTATGCCCAACACCAGTCCCCCCACTTCCGAGTTAGAATTTCGAATGAAGGAAGTACGGAGAAGTTGTCACAGCCGAAGTTCTCCCCCTGATGTCCGGGCGCAACCGTCCTCGGATATGTCGGCATTTAATGCGTGCATGCCAGAGTCCTTTTTCCGATTATGGCGACCCGAAGAGTCTTTTCGGAACTCCCACCGAGATGTGATCCCAAGCATCGCGCCATGGAAATTTACGAACAGTCAATCCTCGATAGCGGCGAGTGGGACACGCGGGACACGTGGCAAGCACCGGTTGGACTAAAGATGCCCGCCATCATAATTGCGCGAAGATCCACTGCCTATTTAAACCCCCTACCCTTCCCTCGGGGCTTTACTCCGCCAAAAGGACGGCACCTTTCTTTCGTCTGAGAGCCTAGCTACTCAGCCACTCCCTCGGTGTCCCTGCCAACTCCGAGCATCCTCTGCGCCGGTTTTTGCCATCTTCAGCCCCCCGATTCCTCTCTAAGGGGTTTCCCCGCCATGTCCTCCACCCCGGAGGCCATCCTCAAGGGGATGTCAAGGGCTTGGAGGAAGTCAAGGAGGAGAACAGCGGTCCGTGAGTTCTCTGGTCATCGAGCGGCCGCTGAAGGTCCCCATCATTTCAAAGGGGGCTCGAGAAAGAATTCCTTCAACAACAGGGGTTTAATAATGGGGACCGCTGGTAAAGGTGTTCTGCTCGAGAATTTTGGAGTAGCAAGGCGGGGTGAAACCGGTCAGGAGGGCAGAGCTGTCGTCACGAGTTGTGGCAGGATCCTTGATGCTGTCGGGGTCGAGGGACCAGAAGCGGTCGACGTCGACGGTGGGGCAGTAAAGCTCGTTGCGGGTCGGTGAAAGTAGCGCATGCCGATCTTGCCGAGGCATTTTGGACGGCGGCTGTCGCGGAGCATTCAGTGATGGCGCATATCTCTGGCACCACCCCTGCCTCCAGGGTGACTCCGATTCTTCTTGAAACAGATCTTCGTTGCCGCTGCCGTTGCCCTTACTGCCCCCTGAAATCTATCCCATCCTTTTCCCCCTGGGGTTGGGACTTCAGAGATGGAGCGAAATGAGGCAGGGCGAGAGCCGATAGGCCTACTACATGCACTGGAAAATGCGTCTGGGAAGGACAGAAACGGGAAGAGAAGTTTGAAGCTTGAAGCGGCCTCCGGTGTGTCCTTTCCAAGCCGTGTTCTCAAGCCCTGTAATAATGTATTCTTTTCTGCCCTCCGGGTCTTGTAACGTACATCTTGTTAGTTGAAAAATGAGAAGAAGATTTTGTTACCTCGTCCGCACCTTGCATCGAATTATTGTCTGTTGAACTTCCTTCTTCTTCTTTCTTCTCTCTTCCCCCTTTTTTTTTTTTTTTTTGACATCGTCCTAAGGTCACCGGTGGCCCTTTTATCCATGTTGAATTGTCCTTTATCGAGCTCCTTTTTGACTTTTACATCGTTCGAAGGTACCCGATTGCCATCGTATCAACCCATCTTTTCCATCGGTGGCCGCAGGCTCGCCTGGGGCCATTCGGGTTTGGTGTCCCCCTCAGGGCTTGAGCTCGGAGGTCCGAGCTTCTATCACCCTGAGGAAGTTGTCCTATTTTGCATCGAAAGCTTCCTTGAAAGCTGGGACTCCTGATGGGAGCCCCAATCCTTGCTGTGATAGGGTTCTCTGCACCTTGGATGCTGTTTGTTTTCCAATCATCGCTGATGTGGTCCATCGCCTTCCTTTTTCTTTTTGCTTGGAATTTTTCTCCGCTCTCAGTGAGGCTACGGGAGTTCGGCTCTCGTAGGCAAAGTCAGGGTGAAGTTCGGCTCCCGTGGGAGTCTGGATGAAGATCACCAGCAATTGAAGTTGGTGACGAAGCCCGGCTCCCATAGGAGTCCGGACGGAATCCTCCCAGTGATTGGAGTCGCGGACGGAGCCCAGCTCCCGTAGGAGTCTGGGCAGAGTCTTCCTGCAATTAAAGTAAGGTGCGAAGTTTGGCTCCCGTAGGAGTCCGGACGAAGTCCTCCTTGCGGTAGAAGTTGCGGACGGAGCTCGGCTCCCGTAGGAGTCTGGGCCTTCGACTTCGCTCAATCTAGGGCGAGGTTCTCTTCTTATCCTTAGCAGGGCTGTGGGGGCATGTATGGGCGTTGTAGGGCCCCTCCCCCCATCCAGTCTAAATGGAACCGGACCTTCAACTTTGCTCAAGTTAGGGCGAGGTTCTCCTCCTGTCCCTAACAGGGCTGTGGGGGCGCATATGGGCGTTGCAGGGCCTCTCCCCCCATCCGATCTAAATAAAACCGGACCTTCGATGTTGCTCAAGTTAGGGCGAGGTTCTCCTCCTATCTCTAACAGGGCTGTGGGGGCGCATATGGGCGTTGCAGGGCCTCTCCCCCATCCGGTCTAAATGGAACCGGACCTTCGACTTTGCTCAAGTTAGGGCGAGGTTCTCCTCCTGTCCCTAACAGGGCTGTGGGGGCGCATATGGGCGTTGCAGGGCCTCTCCCCCCATCCGGTCTAAATGGAATCGGGCCTTCGACTTTGCTTAAGTTAGGGCGAGGTTCTCCTCCTATCCCTAACAGGGCTGTGGGGGCGCATATGGGCGTTGCAGGGCCGCTCCCCCCATCCGGTCTAAATGGAACCGGGCCTTCGACTTTGCTCAAGTTAGGGCGAGGTTCTCCTCCTGTCCCTAACAGGACTGTGGGGGCGCATATAGGCGTTGCAGGGCCTCTCCCCCCATCCAGTCTAAATGGAACTGGACCTTCGACTTTGCTCAAGTTAGGGCGAGGTTCTCCTCCTGTCCCTAACAGGGCTGTGGGGGCGCATATGGGCATTGTAGGGCCTCTCCCCCCATCTGGTCTAAATAGAACCGGGCCTTCGACTTTGCTCAAGTTAGGGCGAGGTTCTCCTCCTGTCCCTAACAGGGCTGTGGGGGCGCATATGGGCGTTGCAGGGCCTCTCCCCCCATCCGGTCTAAATGGAACCGGGCCTTCGACTTTGCTTAAGTTAGGGCGAGGTTCTCCTCCTGTCCCTAACAGGGCTGTGGGGGCGCATATGGGCATTACAGGGCCTCTCTCCCCATCTGGTCTAAATGGAACCGGGCCTTTGACTTTGTCGGTATGAGGTTTCCCTTTCGTTTTTGATACAGTTTGTTCGAATTGTCCGAAGACATATAGGTATGCAATTTTCAATTAAAATGAAGTTACTGGTAGTACATCCGTAAGTTTTCCAAGCTCCACGGTCATGGGAGGTCGGCTCCTCTGAGTTCCTTAAGATAATAAGTTCCGGGCCGGACTACTTCTTTGACTTCATATGGTCCTTCCTAGTTTGGGGCGAGTTTCCCTCGATCCTGAGGTTGCGAGACAGCGGCTCGTCGAAGCACTAGATCTCTCGCTCTAAAGGCTTTGTTCTTGACCAGGGCATTGTAATATCGAGCGACTTTCTGTCTGTAGGCTGCCATTTGAACCTGAGCTATCTCCCGTCTTTCTTCTAGCAGGTCGAGGTTGGCTCTAAGACTTTGCAAATTTTGATGTTCGTCGAACGCCACGACTCGTGCCGATGGGAGTTTAAGCTCGATTGGGATAACGGCTTCTGCACCGAAGGCTAAAGCAAAAGGGGTCTCCCCCGTAGGTAGCCTCTGGGTAGTTCGATACGCCCACAACACATGATAAAGTTCGTCCGCCCAAGTTTCCCTCGCTCTTTCAAGCCTTGTTTTAATCCCCTGCAAAAGGGTTCTGTTGGTCACCTCAGCTTCGCCGTTCGCCTGGGGATGGGCTACTGATGTGAAGTTGTGGGAGATGTTTAGATCTTCACAGAATTCGATGAATTTTGCTCCTGCAAATTGCCGTCCATTATCAGTGATTAGGGTTCTAGACAGACCGAACCTACACACGATCGACTTCCAGACGAAATCTTGCACTTTTGCTTCTGTGATTTTCGCTAGTGGTTCGGCTTCAACCCATTTGGTGAAGTAGTCGATCGCTACAAGGAGGAACTTCCTTTGCCTAGACGCCATGGGGAAGGGGCCAAGTATGTCCATCCCCCATTGTGCAAAAGGCCATGGGGCACTCAAGGGTGTGAGCTCGGTGGCGGGCGGTCTCTGGACGTTGGCGTATCTCTGGCATCGGTCACACTTTTTGACATATTCAATCGAATCATGATGCATCATTGGCCAGTAATATCCTTGGTGGAGCAACTTGTGGGATAAAGATTTAGCCCCCAAATGGTTTTCGTAAATTCCTTCATATACTTCCCACAAGGCGTAGTCAGCTTCCGAGGGCCGGAGACATTTCAAGAGGGGCAAGGAGTATGATCTCTTGTACAATTTGTCCTCATAAAGGATGTATCGGGAGGCTCGATTTCGGAGCTTTTGAGCTTCCTTCGCATCCCGGGGGAGAACTCCATCTCTGAGATAGATTATCAGTGGGTCGACCCAGCTGGGCTCGTGGTCAATCTCCATCACGGGTCGGGATTCTTCTGTACTCGGATGTTTTAAAACTTCAAAGAGGATGCCTTTGGGCAATTCGGCCGGAGCCGACGTCGCCAGCTTGGAGAGAAGGTCAGCCCTGGTATTTTCCAACCTTGGGATCTGTCTAATGTTGAAGCTGCTAAAGGCGGGGGTAAGCTCCTTTACCTTCTCAAGGTATTTGGCCATACTGTCCTCCCGCGCTTCGTAACTCCTGCTGACCTGCCCCACCACCAGCTGAGAGTCACTGTGCACCCAGAGCTGACTTATCCCCAGCTCTCTGGCGATCCTTAGTCCTGCGATCAGAGCTTCATATTCCGCTCCATTGTTTATTGTGGGGAACTCGAAACACAGAGCGTATTCCGCGATGACTCCCTCCGGACTGACCAAGATCAGGCCCGCACCTGCACCCAACATGTTGAAAGATCCATCCACATAGAGGGCCCAAAAGCGATTAGCAGGATCGGCCTCTTCTTCGGGGGAGTTCGGTTGGGACTTCAGGTCGTCAACTTCGCTTTGTTCAGGTTCAGCCTCCTCTGGGATTGTACACTCTACTATGAAATCTGCCAGTATTTGGGCCTTTACTGCTGGCCTGGGTCGATAGTGGATGTTGAATTCTGTGAGCTCGATCGCCCATTTCGCCATCCTCCCGGAGGTGTTCGCCCGGTGCAAAACTGCCTTGATTGGTTGGTTGGTGAGTAGCGTCACGGTGTGCCCTTGAAAGTAGGGTCAGAGTCTTCGGGCTGCAATCAACAAGGCGTAAGTCAATTTTTCTAGTTTGGTGTACCTGGTCTCGGCGTCCCTCAACATGCGGCTAACATAGTAGATCGGCCGCTGGACTTTCATCTCTTCTTTGACAAGGATGGCTGCGAGGGCCATGGGAGAGACCGCCAGGTATAAAAATAGCTCCTC
Source organism: Elaeis guineensis (assembly GCF_000442705.2). Taxonomy (NCBI): domain Eukaryota; kingdom Viridiplantae; phylum Streptophyta; class Magnoliopsida; order Arecales; family Arecaceae; genus Elaeis; species Elaeis guineensis. Next base: position 19,287,990 of record NC_026006.2, read on the forward strand.
CCCAGGCTCAAGCTTTGCCAACAGCGGGGGTGATCCAAGGTAGCTCCTTAATTCTTCGAACGCCTATTGGCACTCAGAGGTCCAACAGAAGTTCTTTGGCTGCTTGAGGGTTTGAAAGAAGGGCAAGCACCGTTCGGCTGACCTTGCGACGAAGCGATTAAGGGCCACTATCCTCCCCGTGAGGCACTGAACCTCTTTTATCGACTTTGGGACGGCCATCTCCTGGATGGCGCAAATTTTCTCTGGATTGGCCTCGATCCCGCACCCTGATACCATGAAGCCCAGGAACTTTCCTGAGGTTACGCTGAAAGCGTATTTAGTTGGGTTCAGCTTCATTCTATATTTTCGGAGAGCGTCGAAGGTCTCCTCGAGGTCGGCGACATGATCTCTGGAAGATTTGCTTTTTACGAGCATGTCGTCCACGTAGACCTCCATGTTACGGCCGATCTGCTCCTTGAAGATTTTGTTCACCAACCGCTGGTAGGTTGCGTCCGCATTCTTGAGGCCGAAAGGCATGACCCTGTAACAGTAAAGGCCATGATTAGTGATGAAAGCTATCTTTTCTTCATCTTCCGGTGCCATTCTAATTTGATTATAGCCAGAGAATGCATCCATGAAGGTAAGGAGCTCATGGCCCGAGGTCGCGTCCACCAGTTGATCGATTCTGGAAAGGGGGTAGCTGTCCTTCGGACAGGCCTTGTCAGCTTTTTGAAGTCTATGCACATCCTCCACTTGCCGTTTGCCTTTTTGACCAAGACAACGTTGGAAATCCAATTAGGATAATTGACTTCCTTAATGAATCCGGCCTTAAGGAGCTTATCCACTTCCTCGGCTATCGCCTTCTGCCTCTCCGGAGCATGACTTTGGATTTTCTCTTTCGTCGGTCGATGCTTTGGATCGACAGCCAGATGATGCTCCATGACTTCCGTGTCGATCCCCGGCATGTCTGCTGGAACCCAAGCGAAAATGTCCGCATTCTTTTGTAGAAAATTAATGAGACGCGTCCTACCTCATCCCCTAGGTTGGAGCCGATCATTGCTACATGCTCCGCATTCCCGTCGTTCAAAGGGATTGGTACCAGATCTTCGATTGGGGCACCCCTCTCTTCGGTGAGGTCATCGCGAGCGTCCAGTCCATCGACGGGGCAGGAGTCAGATTAATCACCTCTTTGCAAGGCTATATTGTAGCAGTATCTGGCCAAGGCTTGGTCTCCCCGGACCTCTCCGGTCCCCTGGTTGGTGGGGAACTTCAACTTCAAATGGTAGGTCGATACGACAGCTCGGAGAGCATTGAGGCCAGGTCGGCCGAGGATTGCATTATAGGCAGATGGCGCATTCACCACCAAGAAATTCATCAGAGCCCTGGATTGCCTTGGATATTGACCTGCGGCCACAGTCAAAGTTATTATTCCTTCCGTCGGAACGGCGTCGTCGGTAAACCCTACCAAGGGGGAGCTAATCGGCCTCAGATGACCGTCAAGAGTGGACATTCTTGAAAAGGCATCGTAGAACAAGATGTCGGCCGAACTTCCATTGTCGACAAGAATGCGACGGACGTCATAATTTGCTATATTCAAGGAAACTACGACCGCATCGTTATGAGGGAATTGGACTCCCTGAGTGTCTTCTTCGATAAAGGTTACGGGCTCTTCAGTCTTTTGTCGCTTGGGAGATACAGCCGGTATGTTGGTCGTTTCCTGCCGGGATCCTCCCGAGATGGTATTGGCGGAATCCGTCGGAGGCCGATCGTCCGACCACCCCATGCTGGCGACCATAGCCGGAGAATGCGGGGCCTGGGAAACCAAAGGCGAGACTAGGGTCCGGGATATGGCTGCGGAGGCCGTGGGTAGCTGTGCGGATGCTTCGCGAGAAGGCATCAGGCGAGGATCCCGTGGGGGAAAGAAGGAGTGGGTGCCGGAGGAGACGATCGGAGGTGGCTCCGTTGAGCGCTCCTTTAAGAACAAGGGTACTGCGAAGACACGCCCTTCCTCTAGCGCCAATCCTGTTGGTGCAAAAATCTGCTTGCACCGGGGAAGCTAGAGTCGAGGGAGTCGCGGTCGCCGCCGGGACCTGCAAAGAAAGTCTAAACCGGAGGTGGGGTTGCTCCGGCAAGACCCTCCGACGCTCAAGTCAGTTTTCTGCCTCAACAAGAATGGAGTGCTCGAACAAAAAATTTAGCAGAGTTTTTAGGTAAAAATGAGAGCTTATAGAATAACGTATCTGGGGTTTCCCTTTTATAGACGGAGGGGGCAACAGATTGATAGCGACGCCTGTAACCGTCTGGTAGTGGGCCGCCCAGAGTCAAAAGGAATTTATTGCGGAGGGTAGTGGAGTGGGATCGTGGCTATCGCCGTGGCTCAGCACGTGGAATCAGTTACGGGGACTGGAGCGGCGTCCGCTGTCGTGACTCATCACGGAGTGGGGGACTCGCACAGAATCCGCCGCAGGGAGTGGAGCAGAGTCATGGCTATTAATACGGCCTGTCAGGGAGTAATGGGGCTATGCAGGGTCCGCCGCAGAGAGTGGAGCAGTGGTGTCCGTTACTGTGGCTTGTCAGGGGATCCAGACTTGTTGGCCGAAGTTCGGTTGGAGTCGGTAGCGAGGCCCGGCACCCGTAGGAGTTTGGACGAGGTCTTCTTGCAGTTGGGGGTCGTAGGTGGAGTTTGGCTCCCGTAGGAGTCCGAGCGGAGACTTCCTGCAATTGAAATCAAAAATGAAGTCCGGCTCCCGTAGGAGTCTGGACAAGGCTTACCAGTGGCAGAAGTCATGGATGGAGCCCGGCTCCTGTAGGAGTCCGGGCGAAGTCTTCCTTGCTACAGAAATTATGGACGGAGCCCGGCTCCCGTAGGAGTCCGGGTGAAGTCTTCCTTGCTGCAGAAATTATGGACGGAGCCCGGCTCCCGTAGGAGTCCGGGCGAAGTCTTCCTTGCTGCAGAAATTATGGATGGAGCCTGGCTCCCGTAGGAGTCTGGGCGAAGTCTTCCTTGCCGTAGAAATCGTGGATGGAGCCCGGCTCCCGTAGGAGTCCGGGCGAAGTCTTCCTTGCTGTAGAACTCGCGGACGGAGCCCGGCTCCCGTACGAGTCCGGGCGAAGTCTTCCTTGCTGCCGAAATCGCGGACGGAGCCTAGCTCCCGTAGGAGTCCGGGCGAAGTCTTCCTTGTTGTAGAACTCATGGACGGAGCCCGGCTCCCATAGGAGTCCGGGCGAAGTCTTCCTTGCTACCGAAATTGCGGACGAAGCCCGGCTCCCGTAGGAGTCCGGGCGAAGTCTTCCTTGCTGTAGAACTCGCAGACGGAGCACGGCTCCCGAAGGAGGCCGGGCGAAGTCTTCCTTGCTTAAATCTCTACGACCCAAAGGTTTTTCTCTCTGATTTTTAGATGTCCCAAAGGACTCTTAAATCTCTATCATTTCCAGAAATTTCATGAAGAAACTCATTTTATATAGAGAGATATGATAGAGTCCTTGTCTAGGTCAAATACCTAGTCAAGGCTTATCCAAACATGGTAAGTTAAGGGGCACCCAACTCTTGAGCACCTCCTCCTTATTTTCATGTATGGATTACTAGAAAAAGATGCATAATATGTACCCTAAAAGCCACAAAAATTTCAAAAAAAATTTGGATAGATTCGGTGCAAAATTGAAAGAGTTTTGGATTTCTAAAACTTTATCTCATAGAATTCGAAATCCAAACTTATTCCTTTTTTATTTGATCCAAACCACCTTCCATGTAAGAAAGAAGAGAGGAGACCTTTTGTGAACATGGGAGAGACCTGGGAGAGGGCTTTTATCGTACAAAATAAGAGGAGATTGGCATTGAATGAGAGAGAGGGCATGGGGAAGGCTTATGTGGTGCAAGGTGGAATCCTAGTCTTACTAGGATTCTATCTTATGATTTGTTTTAATTTGGTTTCTCAAACCAAATCAAACCAAAATTAGATCAACCCAATTAAAATAAGTCTTAATCCAATTAAGAATCTAATTTAATCAAATTAAATTAGATTTAAACTAGATTTAATTTTTTAATCAAATTAGAAATTAGATTGATCCAAGTCCTAGTTGAACTAGGACTAGTTTTTCCTTGCACTTGGCTTATCCAATAAATTAATTGGACTTGATCCAATCAAGTCCAAACTAAATCTAATTAAATCATATTTAATTAGACTTAATCTCAGCCCATTGGCTTAATCAAATTAAGCCAATTAGCAATCAAATTGCTAATCGATCCTCCTACAACACTTGCACTGGGTTAAATGTCAATCATATTGATCATTTAACCCTAGAACGATTCTTAATCATTGATCAACCATCCGATCGGATCATGAACTCTAATGTGTATGACCTCATAGGTCTGAACCTAAGCCGGTAGCACAGAAATAAATTTTTATACCAATCGAAGTGACCATCTAGCAATGGTACTCAACGACCGGATAGGTCGAATGTGTAGAACAACATCCTTAGAACCCATGCGGATATAGTTTTCATATAATTCATCCCATTGACCAATATGATCATAGGACACCCCAGAGTTCAACTGTCAACTCTGATCAAATTATCCACATTATATTTTAAAATATCAAATCCATCTAATAGATTACCCTGACCAAGGTTTTGCTAAATTGAAATACAGCGACTCATTCTTCTCCAACTCTTGGAGTGGTCAATCCCATCTCGATCACACTTTGACTTCGCAAGTACTTGACTGTGCCCAGAAGCCTTCCATCCCTGAACTAAAAATTCAGTTAGTCCAGTACCAAAGCACAGTGAGTTGCTTGCAAGTCACTGAGGCGATCTCAAGTCTAAGGGACACTTATACCTATATCCCATCAGAGACATTCTCGACAGCAGAATACTCTGGAGTTGGTCACGTTCAATGACGATGTACCCTTACATCTCACCTATATGCCATACCAGTATCTCCACACTCCTTGGTTAAGAGGATAACCAACCCATATGGCCTACAGCGACCTATGCTCGATAGAAGCTATCGTCCTTATTAACAGCCTATCATTTGGTCGTGAACTATTTTAAGGACTAATCGATAAATCTTCTCTTTATCAAATTTAAATAGTCCTAAGGACTTCATCATAACAATGGAGTTCATTAGAAGATGAAAGCTTATGATAAAAATACCAAATATATTTTATTTATTAATAAATCAATTACAATACTTGGTTGCTCAACCGTCAATAGCTTGACGATTGGTTTTTTGGAACACATTTCGCAATATATGGATGCTAAAATATTGTTGAAAAATATATCCCAAAAGCCAATTATCAAGCTGTTGACGGTTGAGCAATCAAGTATTGTAATTGATTTGTTAATAAATAAAATATACTTTTGGCATTTTCATTATAAGCTTTCATCTTCTAATGAACTCTGTTGTTATGATGAAGTCCTTAGGACTATTTAAGTTCGATAAAGAAAGAATTTATTGATTAGTTCTTAAAATTGTTCATGACCAAATGATAGGCTGTTAATAAGGATGACAGCTTTTATCGAGCATAGGTCACTGTAGGCCACATGGGTTGGTTGTCCTCTTAACCAAGGAGTGTGGAGATATTGGTATGACATACAGATGAGATGTAAGGGTACATCATCATTGAACATGACCAACTCTAGAGCATTCTACTGTCGAGAATGTCTCTGATGGGATATAGGTATAAGTGTCCCTTAGACCTGAGATCGCCTTAGTGACTTGCAAGCAACTCACTGTGCTTTGGTACTGGACTAACTGAATTTTTAATTCAGTGACAAAAGGCTTCTGGGTATAGTCAAGTACTTACGAAGTCAGAATGTGATCGAGATGGGATTGACCACTCCAAGAGTTGGAGAAGAATGAGTCACTGTATTTCAATTTAGTAAAACATTGGCCAGTGTAATCTATTAGATGGATTTGATATTTTGAAATACAATATGGACAACCTGATCAGAGTTGACAGTTGAACTCTGAGGTATCCTATGATCATTTTGGTCAAGGAGATAAATTATATGGAAATTATATCCGCATGGGTTCTAAGGATGTTGTTCTATATATTCGACCTATCCGATCATCGGGTACCATTGCTAGATGGTCACTTCGATTGATATAAAAATTTATTTCTATGCTATCGACTTAGGTTCGGATCTATGAGGTTACACACATTAGAGTTCATGATTCGATCGAATGGTTGATCAATGATTAAGAATCATTCTAGGGTTAAATGATCAATACGATTGATATTTAACCTAGTGCAAGTGTTGCAGGAGGATCGATTAGAAATTTGATTGCTAATTGACTTTATTTGATTAAGCCAATGGACTGAGATTAAGTTTAATTGAATATAATTTAATTAGATTTAATTTAGGCTTGATTGGATCAAGTCTAATTGATTTATTGGATAAGCCAAGTGTAAGAAAAAAACTAGTCCTAGTTTAATTAGGACTTGGGTCAACCTAATTTCTAATTTGATTAGAAAATTAAATCTTATTTAAATTTAATTTAATCTGATTAAATTAGATTCTTAATTGGGTTAAGACCTATTTTAGTTGGGTTGATCTAATTTTGGTTTGATTTAGTTTGAGAAACTAAATTAAAATAAGTCATAAGATAGAATCCTAATAAGACTAGGATTCCACCTTACGCCACATAAGCACCCCCCACGCCCTCTCTCTTATTCCATGCCAATCCCCTCTTATTTTGTGTGACAAAAATCCTCTCCCAAGTCTTTTCCACATCCAAAAGGTTTCCTCTCTTCTTTCATATATGGAAAGTGGTTGTGGATCAAATCAAAGTAGGAATAAGTTTGGATTTCAAATTTTATAAGATAGAGTTTTAGAAATCCAAAACTCTTTCCTTTTTGCCCCAAATTTACCCAGATTTCTTTTAAGATTTTTATAAATTTTAGAACACAAATTGTGTACCCTTTTCTGGTGGTCCATGCATAAAAATAAGGAGGAGGCACCCAAGAGTTGGGTGCCCCTTATCATGCCATGTTTGGATAAGCCTTGACTAGGTATTTGACCTAGACAAAAGACTCTATCATATCTTTCTCTATAAAATGAGTTTCTTCATGAAATTTTTATAGATTATAGAGATTTGAGAGGACTTTAGGACATCCAAAAATAAAAGAGAAAGACCTTTGGATTGTGGATATATAATAGACACAAGCTAGGGTGTCTAGGAGAGAGTAAAAAGAAGAAGAAGAGGGTCTTCTTCTAGGATTGTTAGTTTCATCTCTTTCCTTCCTCCATCTTGAGTTTTTCTGATAGCATCTCAGATCTAAAACTCTTCCTACTTTTCATCTTTGGAAGAGCCCAAATCAAAAAGAAAGAGGCACCTGATTAACCATCGAAGAAGAATCAACGCAGTACTAGCATACTATGTTGATTTTCTGAAGCAGGACTTCTGATCAAGGTTCATGGGCTCATGTGGATGACTCCTAGAGACCGGATGCATGTATGATTTGCAACATCATTCTCAAATCCAGATCAGCAAGGTTAGAATGTCTAACTTGCTAGGTAATAGATCTGATCTATTGTTTAATACATACATTAGATGTAGTATAGAAACATGTTGATATGATCAACATGTAGCTCATGCTCTATATATTTTAATTTTTAATTTAATACTATATAATAATCATGTAATAGTATCTTAGATCTAAAGATTCTCTAATTTTAAAAAATAAATTTTGATTTATTTTACTCTTCTGCTACCTGATTTTGAAAAAGTTTCAAGATCTAACCCTGAAATCCTAGATCTGGTTCCTTCAATTGGTATCAGAGCCTAGGTTGTTTATTACATGATTATTTATACATACTTAGATTATTTTTTAGATTAAATCTAATTTATAATATAATTATTAAATTTAAAATTAAAATTTTAGATCAATCACGAACTGCAAGGTTGTTCTGCTGTAAGGTTTACCTCTTACAGTGCAAAGGTTGTCCTAGTTCGTGTAGAACTATCTTTAATCATAAATTTGTTAGATATGATCTAGATTAAATTTATGATTTATTAGATTTAAAAAATATTTAAATCTAAAATAAAATCTCTTTGTTAATAATTTTTGTGCAAAAAAATTATTTAAAGTTGAAATTATTTCAATTACATGAACCTGTTTAGATTAGATCTAAAGTAGTTTCATATTTATTTCATTTACATCTTGATTATGAATCAAACATGTAATATAATTGATAAAACTATATTATAAAATTATTTTATAAATATAAAAATTATTTTTGAAAAGCCAAACCCAACCCTCAGCCCAAAACTTAATTAAGAATTAAGAATTTGTTTGATTAGGTTCTAGGATTGTGAATTGAAGAACCTAAGACACAACCATAACACATTGGGTTAATAGGTTAGTGGAAATTAGATTCATTAATTAGATTAGACCTATGGTTAGATTAAAGATGGACTTAATTAAAGAATTGACTAAATCTAATCAATTGTTATCTTAGATTAGGTCAAAGATTTCTCTAGATCAATTACAATAGTTGTAGTTAGTCAAGTCCATATCTTTAACGAGAACCAAATGGACTTGATTCTTGACTAAACGGTCTAGCACGAACCGTTAGGTTGATCTAATCGAACTAATTAAACCAGTTGGTGTCTAAGGTAAACCAGACCAGTGGTTTTTAATTGGGAGCCCGCTTACCTGATCATTTTTGATGATGTCTAAGGCAAGCTTTGGCCGACCCTCCCACTGATCGAATTTACTTGACCTCTTGGTGAAATTATGTTTGGATCGGATCACTTGACTATTCAAGCTAACCCATGTCAGCTAGGTAAATCAGTGTGACTGATTTAGGTGCTCCTAGACCAGCCCTTTTAATGGTCTCCCTTAAGCTGACTTGGTGAAGCCAGTAGAAGGATCATGATAAGCTGGTTCATCTGACCTCATCTTCTAAATCATTTAAATCTTCTAAAATTATTAGGTCCTTAAAATGATAAAGTTATGGAGATAACTGAGTTATAGCCTCCCATTAAGGTGTTTGATAATGAGTCCATTAACTCAATAATCATTGCAGACCCAAAGGCCTGATGCTTGTGGACTAATAGAATTATCACTCATCATATGATGACTTGGAAGTGTCTCTCTAATGGTGGTTAGGTGAGCCAACCCAAGTTGGGCTTAATCATTCATTGGTTAGATGCACCAAGTATGGTCATGTTAATGGTTGGACCTAATCGGATCCTTACAGTGGAGGTCAAAGCCTACTGATTAGGTTTCTGGGGCAAAATTAAAATTATTAAAAATTATTTAAAAAAATAATTGGTTATGAACTTATCCTTAGATGTACATGGGCTGGCCAACCAAAGTTGGGCTTGTGTGCAGTCTAAGTGGATTCTAGTACCCACTAAGGAATTAGGGTAATTCCTCGAATTGGAGGTAGAGGCAACCAATTTGAATAAAATAGTGAGAAAAACATTTTGATTAAAGTCCAAATCTTTAGGTTTAATGAATCAATTACTAATTAGGTTATGGTTTTCTTTTGTGCAGATATGGCCACTTCCCTATCGCTCCGATCATTCTTGGACAACGATAAGTTGGTGGGACCCAACTTCGATAGCTGGTATCGAAAGTTGAAGATAGTCCTGGAGCATGAATGGATCCTGTTGGTGCAAAAATCTGCCTGCGCCGGAGAAGCTAGAGTTGAGGAAGCCGCGGTCGCCGCCGGGACCTGCAAGGGAAGTCTAAACCAGAGGTGGGGTTGCTCCGGCAAGACCCTCCGACGCTCAAGTCAGTTCTCTGCCTCAACAAGAATGGAGTGCTCGAACGGACAATTTAGCAGAGTTTTGAGATAAGAAAAATGAGCTTAGAGAATAACGTATCTGGATCCCCTTTTATAGGCAGAGGGGGCAATGGATTGATGGTGACACCTGCAACCGTCTGGTAGTGGGCCGCCCACGGTCAGGGAAATTAATTGCGGAGAGTGGTGGGGTAGACTCGTGGCTATTGTCATAGTCTGCCACGTATGGCCTGTTGCGGATAGTGGGACGGCGTCCGTTGCCGCTAGCTGTCAGTGAGTAGTGGAATCGTGCAGCACCTGCCGCAGGGAGCAGGACAGAATCGTGGCCGTTTGCTACAGCCTGTCAGGGAGTAATGGGTCCGCTGCTGGAGCCGCATAGAATCCACTGTAGGACCTGGAACAGGATCATGATTGTTGTCGCGACCTGCCGAGGGGGTGCGGATCCGTCGATTGAAATTCGGCCGCGGTTGGAGTCTGGCCTCCGTAGGAGCCCGGGCGGAACCGCTCTGATGTCGAAGGTGGAGCCCGGCTCCCGTAGGAGTCCGGGCGGAGCCGTTCTGATGTCGGAGGTGGAGCCCGGCTCCCGTAGGAGTCCGGGCGGAACCGCTCTGATGTCGAAGGTGGAGCCTTGCTCCCGTAGGGGTCCGGGCGGAGCCTTTCTGATGTCGGAGGCGGAGCCCGGTTCCCGTAGGAGTCCAGGCGGAGCCTTTCTGATGTCGGAGGTGGAGCCCGGCTCCCGTAGGAGTCCGGGCAGAACCGCTCTGATGTCGGAGGCAGAGCTCGGTTCCCGTAGGAGTCTGGGCGGAGCCTTTCTGATGTCGGAGGTGGAGCCCGGCTCCCGTAGGAGTCCGGGCGGAACCGCTCTGATGTCGAAGGTGGAGCCCGGCTCCGGTAGGAGTCCGGGCGGAGCCTTTCTGATGTCGGAGGTGGAGCCCGACTCCCGTAGGAGTCCGGGCGGAGCCTTTCTGATGTCGGAGGTGGAGCCCGGCTCCCGTAGGAGTCCGGGCGGAGCCTTTCTGATGTCGGAGGTGGAGCCCGGCTCCCGTAGGAGTCCGGGCGGAACCGCTCTGATGTCGAAGGTGGAGCCCGGCTCCCGTAGGAGTCCGGGCGGAGCCTTTCTGATGTCGGAGGTGGAGCCCGGCTCCCGTAGGAGTCCGGGCGGAGCCTTTCTGATGTCGAAGGTGGAGCCCGGCTCCCGTAGGAGTCCGGGCGGAGCCTTTCTGATGTCGGAGGTGGAGCCCGGCTCCCGTAGGAGTCCGGGCGGAGCCTTTCTGATGTCGGAGGTGGAGCCCGGCTCCCGTAGGAGTCCGGGCGGAGCCTTTCTGATGTCGGAGGTGGAGCCCGGCTCCCGTAGGAGTCCGGGCGGAACCGCTCTGATGTCGAAGGTGGAGCCCGGCTCCCGTAGGAGTCCGGGCGGAGCCTTTCTGATGTCGGAGGTGGAGCCCGGCTCCCGTAGGAGTCCGGGCGGAGCCTTTCTGATGTCGAAGGTGGAGCCCGGCTCCCGTAGGAGTCCAGGCGGGGCCTTTCTGATGTCGGAGGCGGAGCCCGATTCCCGTAGGAGTCCGGGCGGAGCCTTTCTGATGGGAATTTCGGCCGCGGGTATTTTATACCTTACACCAGTCCCCCTACTTCCAAGTTTGAATTTCAAGCGAAGGAAGTACACAGAGAGAGAGATGCGCAGCCGAAATTGCCCCCTCGATCCCTGTGTGCAGCTGCCCCCACTTAATGTGCGCGTGTCAGAATCCATTTTTTGACAAAGGCGACTTGAAAGGTCTTTTCGAAACCCCCGTTGAAACGCGATCCCAGGCGTCGTTCTGTGGGAATCTGTGAGCGGTCAACCCTCGATAGCAACGAAGTGGATAAGCGCGACACGCAGCACACACCATCTGGCCCAGGAATTCTTGCCGTCATAACTGCGCCAGGATCCGCCGGCTATTTAAACCCTTCGATCCATTCACGGTCTCATTCTGGCGTTCTTCTTTTCCCCTGAGAGTCTTGCTCCCCTCGTGCCAATTCTCGCCACCTTTTGCCCATCAATCCTTCTCTGAGGGTTTCCACACCATGTCCTCAACTCTGGAGGCTGTTCTTGAGGGGATTGTTAGGGCTTGGAGGAAGGTGAGGAGGAGGACGACGGTCGGTGAGAATCTCTGTCATCTCAAAGGGGGCCCAAGGAAGAATTCCTTCAACAACAGGGGTTTAATATCGGGGGCTGTTGTAGAAGCTATTCTGCCCGCGAATTTTGGAGCAGTAAGGCGGGGCAATACCGGTCAAGAGGGCAGAATAGACGTCACAAGTCATGACGGGATCCTTGACGCCGTCGGGGCCAAGGGACCAGAGACGGTCGACGGCGGGGCGGTAGAACTTGTTGTGGAGACGGTGGAAGTAGCGCATGCCGACCTTGCCGGAGCGTCTCGGGTGGCGGCCGTCATGGCTATGGCTCTTCTTGAAACAGGTCTTCGTTACTGCCGTTGTTACCCCCGCCGCCTTCGGAGATCAATCCCACCCCTTTCTCGCTAAGGTCGGAACTTTGGGGACAGAATGAAGAGAGATGGGGCGAGAGATGTTACACGCACTGGAGAATGCGACTGAGAAGAACAGAGACGGGAAGAAGAATTTGCAGCTTGGATCGGCCTACGGTTCATCCTGCCCGAACCGTGCTTTGCGAGACATGTATTTTCTTTTTCTCTTTTTCCTGACCCGCCGGGTCCTGTAACGTGTGCTTCTATCAAATAAAATAGTGATTTCAGTACCTTGTTTACCTCTCGTGTCAAATAATTGTCTGCCGAACTTCTTTCCTTCTCTTTGCCTGTGTCATGCCGTTCCAAGATCGTCGGCGACCTTTTCAGTTCATGTGGGGTCGTCCTTCGTCGGGCTTCTTTTCGGTTTTTCCTGCCGTTAGGAGATATCCACTTGTTAGGTTTGCTGGGATCTTTCTCCGCTGGAGTTGGGGCTAGGTTCGAAGAAGCTCCTGGAAGTTGAAGCAGCATAGTTTTCATAAGAGGTAGGGCAAAGTCTTTCTGTAATCAAAGTCATAAGTAAAGTTCAGCTTCCGTAGAAGTCCGGGCGGAGCCGCTCTGATGTCGAAGGTGGAGCCCGGCTCCCGTAGGAGTCCGGGCGAAGCCTTTTCGTGGCGGAACCCGGCTCCCATAGGAGTCCGGGCGAAACCTTTTGGTGGCGGAACCCGGCTCCCGTAGGAGTCCGGGTGAAGCTTTTTGGTGGTGGAACCCGGCTCCCGTAGGAGTCCGGGTGAAGCTTTTTGGTGGTGGAACCCGGCTCCCGTAGGAGTCCGGGTGAAGCTTTACCTTGACGGCGGAACCAGGCTCCCATAGGAGCCCGGGTGAAGCTTTACCTTGGCGGCGGAACCCGGCTCCCGTAGGAGCCCGGGTGAAGCTTTACCTTGGCGGCGGAACCCGGCTCCCGTAGGAGTCCGGGTCTTCCATTTTGCTTGAGCCGGTGGCGAGGTTCTCGTCATCAGCCTGGCTTGTGGGGGCGCGTTAGGGTGCTGTAAGGCCTCTCCCCCCTCCGGTCTAAAAGAACCGGGTCTTCGACTTTGCTCAAGTTTGGGCGAGGTTCTCCTCCTGTCCCTAACAGGGCTGTGGGGGCACATATGGGCGTTGTGAGGCCTCTCCCCCCATCCGGTCTAAAAGAACCGGGCCTTCAACTTTGCTCAAGTTAGGGCGAGGTTCTCCTCCTATCCCTAACAGGGCTGTGGGGGCACATATGGGCGTTGTGAGGCCTCTCCCCCCATCCGGTCTAAAGGAACCGGGCCTTCGACTTTGCTCAAGTTAGGGCGAGGTTCTCCTCCTGTCCCTAACAGGGCTGTGGGGGCACATATGGGCGTTGTGAGGCCTCTCCCCCCATCCGGTCTAAAGGAACCGGGCCTTCGACTTTGCTCAAGTTAGGGCGAGGTTCTCCTCCTTCCCTAACAGGGCTGTGGGGGCACATATGGGCGTTGTGAGGCCTCTCCCCCCATCCGGTCTAAAGGAATCGGGCCTTCGACTTTGCTCAAGTTAGGGCGAGGTTCTCCTCCTGTCCCTAACAGGGCTGTGGGGGCACATATGGGCGTTGTGAGGCCTCTCCCCCCATCCGGTCTAAAGGAACCGGGCCTTCGACTTTGCTCAAGTTAGGGCGAGGTTCTCCTCCTGTCCCTAACAGGGCTGTGGGGGCACATATGGGCGTTGTGAGGCCTCTCCCCCCATCCGGTCTAAAGGAACCGGGCCTTCGACTTTTGTAAGATTGCGTTCTCGTTTTTGATACCGTCTGCTTGAATTGTCCCTAGACAAGTGGGCACACATTTTTCGATTAGGATGAAATCACTGGTAGTATACCCGTAAGTTTTCTGAGTTCCATGGTCGCGGGAGGTCGGCCCCTCCGAGCTCCTTAAGATAATAAGTCCCAGGTCGGACTACTTCTTTGATTTCATAAGGTCCTTCCCAATTTGGGGCTAGCTTCCCCTGGGCCTGCGGCTGTGAGACAGCAGCTCGTCGGAGTACAAGGTCCCCCGCTCTAAATGTCCTGTTCTTGACTCGGGCATTCTAATATCGGGCAACCTTCTGTCTGTAGGCCGCCATTCGGACCTGAGCGATCTCCCGCCTTTCTTCCAGTAGGTCGAGGTTGGCCCTGAGATTTTGTGCATTCTGGGGTTCGTCGAACGCCACGACTCGTGCCGACGGGAGTTTAAGTTCGATCGGGATGACGGCTTCTGTACCAAAGGCTAGAGCGAAGGGAGTCTCTCCCGTAGGCAACCTCCGGGTAGTTCGGTACGCCCATAGCACATGGTAAAGCTCGTCCGCCCAAGTTCCTTTCGCTTTTTCAAGCCTTGTCTTGATTCCCTGCAAAAGGGTTCTGTTCATTACCTCGGCCTCGCCGTTTGCCTGGGGATGGGCCACTGATGTGAACTTGTGGGAGATGTTTAGGTCTTCACAGAATTCAGCAAATCTGGCTCCCGCGAATTGCCGTCCATTATCAGTGATCAGTGTTCGAGGTAAACCGAACCTGCACACTATTGATTTCCAGACGAAATCCTGCACTTTCACTTCTGTGATTTTGGCTAGTGGTTCAGCCTCGACCCATTTGGTGAAGTAGTCGATTGCTACAAGGAGGAATTTCCTTTGACCGGACGCCATGGGAAAGGGGCCAAGAATATCCATCCCCCATTGCGCAAAAGGCCATGGGGCACTCAGGGGTGTGAGCTCGGTAGCAGGTTGTCTCTGGACGTTGGCGTACCTTTGGCATCGATCGCATTTTTTGACATATTCGATTGAATCATGATGCATTGTGGGCCAGTAGTACCCTTGGCGGAGTAGTTTGTGGGATAGAGATCTGGCACCCAAATGGCTTCCGCAAACTCCCTCGTGCACTTCCCATAAAGCGTAGTCGGCTTCTGAGGGTCGGAGACATCTCAAGAGAGGCAAGGAGTACGATCTCTTGTACAATTTGCCCTCATAGAGGATGTACCGGGATGCCTGATTTCGGAGTTTCCGGGCCTCTTTCGCGTCTTGGGGGAGAATCCCATCTCTAAGATTGGTTATCAGCGGGTCGACCCAGCTGGGCTCGTGGTCAATATCCATTACGAGCTGCGGTTCTTCCGTACTTGGATGCTTTAAAACTTCAAAGAGGATGCCTTTGGGCAATTCGGCCGGAGCCGATGTTGCTAGCTTGGAGAGAAAATCGGCTCTGGCATTCTCCGATCTTGGAATTTGCTTGATGTCGAAATTGTTGAAGGCGGGGGTGAATTCCTTCACCTTCTCAAGATATCTGGCCATACTGTCCTCCCGTGCTTCAAAGCTCCCGCTGACTTGTCCCACTACAAGTTGGGAATCGCTGTGCACCCGGAGTTGGTTTATTCCAAGCTCCTTAGCGATCCTCAATCCTGCGATTAGAGCTTCATATTCTGCTCCATTGTTTGTTGCGGGGAACCCGAAATGCAGAGCGTACTCCGCGACGACTCCCTCCGGGCTGGTCAAGATCAGGCCTGCACCAGCGCCCGCCATGTTGGAAGATCCATCCACGTGGAGGGTCCAAAAGCCATCGAAGGAACTGGCTTCTTCGTCGGAGGGGTCCGGTTGAGTCTTCAGGTCGTCAATTTTGCTTTGCTCAGGTTCGGCCTCCTCAGGGACGGTGCATTCTACTATGAAATCCTCCAATACCTGGGCCTTTATTGTCGGCCTAGGCTGGTATTTGATGTCGAATTCTGTGAGCTCGATTGCCCATTTCGCCATTCTCCCAGAAATATCAGCTCGGTGCAAAACCGCTTTGATCGGTTGGTCGGTGAGCAACGTCACCGTGTGCCCTTGAAAGTAAGGTCGAAGTCTCCGAGCTGCAATCAACAAAGCGTAGGTCAGTTTCTCTAATTTAGTATACCTGGTCTCGGCGTCCCTTAGCACGCGGCTAATGTAGTAGACCGATCGCTGGACTTTCATTTCCTCCTTAACAAGGACGGCTGCAAGGGCTGTGGGAGAGACTGCCAGGTACAAAAATAATTCCTCTTTGGGTTCGGGCTTTGCCAGCAGTGGGGGTGAGCCAAGATAGCTTTTCAATTCTTCGAACGCCTGTTGGCATTCAGGGGTCCAACAGAAGTTTTTCAGCTGCTTGAGAGTTTGAAAGAAGGGCAGACATCGCTCGGCCGACCTTGCGACAAAGCGATTGAGAGCCGCAATTCTTCCCGTGAGGCACTGAACCTCTTTGATCGACCTTGGGGCAACCATATCTTGGATGGCGCGGATTTTCTCCGGATTGGCCTCGATCCCGCGCCCTGATACCATGAAGCCCAGGAATTTCTCCGAGGTTACCCCAAAGGCGCATTTGGTTGGGTTCAGCTTCATTCTATACTTTCGAAGAGCACCAAAGGTTTCTTCAAGGTCGGTGACATGATTCTCGGAAGACCTACTTTTCACGAGCATATCGTCCACATAAACTTCCATATTTCGGCCGATCTGCTCCTTGAAGATTTTGTTCACCAATCGTTGATAGGTTGCACCCGCGTTCTTGAGGCCGAACGGCATAACCCTGTAGCAGTAAAGGCCGCGACTAGTGATAAAAGCAGTCTTTTCTTCATCTTCCGATGCCATCCTAATCTGGTTATAGCCGGAGAATGCGTCCATGAAAGTGAGAAGCTCGTGGCCCGAGGTAGCGTCCACCAGCTGGTCGATCCTGGGCAGGGGGTAGCTGTCCTTTGGGCAAGCTTTATTCAGCTTTTTGAAGTCGATACACATCCTCCACTTGCCGTTTGCTTTCTTGACCAAGACAACATTGGAGATCCACTCTGGATAATTGACCTCCCTGATGAATCCGGCCTTGAGAAGTTTATCCACTTCCTCGGCTATCGCCTTCTGCCTCTCTGGGGCATGACTCCGGATTTTTTCTTTTGTTGGCTGATGTTTAGTGTTGACCGCCAGATGATGTTCCATGACCTCTGTCTCGATCCCCGGCATATCCGCCGAGACCCATGCGAAAACATCTGCATTTCTTCGGAGGAAGTCCACGAGATGCGTCCGCACCTCCTCCTCCAGGTTGGAGCCAATCAACACCACGTGCTCCGCATTCCCATCATTCAAAGGAATTGGTATTAGGTCCTCGATCGGGCCGCCCCTCTCTTCAGTGAGGTCGTCGCGCGCATCCAACCCGTCGACTGGACAAAGGTCCGCTTGATCGCTTCTTTGCTGGGCAATATTGTAGCAGTGCCTGGCCAGCGCCTGGTCTCCCCGAACTTCTCCAATCCCTTTGTCAGTGGGGAACTTCAACTTCAAATGATAGGTTGAAACAACGGCTCTGAGGGCATTGAGGCCAGGACGGCCAAGAATTGCATTGTAGGCAGATGGCGCCTTTACCACCAGGAAATTCACCAGAGCCCTGGACTGCTTTGGATGCTGACCTGCGGTCACAGTTAGAGCTATCGTTCCTTCCGTAGGAACGGTGTCACCAGTAAACCCTATCAAGGGGGAGCACATCGGCCTTAGATGACCGCCAAGAGTGGTCATTCTTGAAAAGGCGTTGTAGAACAAGATGTCAGCCGAACTTCCATTGTCGACGAGAACGCGACGGACATCATAATTTGCTATGTTCAAGGAAACTACGACCGCGTCGTTGTGAGGGAATTGGACTCCCTGGGCATCTTCTTCAGTGAAGGCTATGGGTTCCTCGACTTTTTGCCGCTTGGGAGGTGCAGCTGATTTGCCGATCGCCTCCTGCTGGGATTCCCTCGAGATGACATTAACGGAATCCAGCGGAGACTGGTCGCCCGACCACCCTTTATCGGCGGTCACAGCCAGAGGTAGCTGTGCAGAAACCTTGCGAGAAGGCATCGGACAGGGAAAGGAGGCTTGGGTGCCGGAAAAGATGGCCGGAAGCGGATCCGTTGAGCGCTCCTTTAGGAACAAGGGTGCTGCGAAGATTCGCGCCCTTCCTCTAGCGCCAATCCTGTTGGTGCAAAAATCCGCCTGCGCCGGAGAAGCTGGAGTTGAGGAAGCCGCGGTCGCCGTCAGGACCTGCAAGGGAAGTCTAAATCGGAGGTGGGGTTGCTCCGGTAAGACCCTCCGACGCTCAAGTCAGTTCTCTGCCTCAACAAGAATGGAGTGCTCGAACGGAGAATTTAGCAGAGTTTTGAGATTAGAAAAATGAGCTTAGAGAATAACGTATCTGGATCCCCTTTTATAGGCAGAGGGGGCAACGGATTGATGGTGACACCTGCAACCGTCTGGTAGTGGGCCGCCCATGGTCAGGGAAATTAATTGCGGAGAGTGGTGGGGTAGACTCATGGCTATTGTCATAGTCTGCCACGTATGGCCTGTTGCGGATAGTGTGGCGGCGTCCGTTGCCGCTAGCTGTCAGTGAGTAGTGGAATCGTGCAGCACCTGCCGCAGGGAGCGGGACAGAATCATGGCCGTTTGCTACAGCCTGTCAGGGAGTAATGGGTCCGCTGCTGGAGCCGCGTAGAATCCGCTGTAGGACCTGGAACAGAATCATGATTGTTGTCGCGACCTGCCGAGGGGGTGCGGATCCGTCGATTGAGGTTCTGCCGTGGTTGGAGTCCGGCCTCCGTAGGAGCCCGGGCGGAACCGCTCTGATGTCGAAGGTGGAGCCCGGCTCCCGTAGGAGTCCGGGCGGAGCCGTTCTGATGTCGGAGGTGGAGCCCGGCTCCCGTAGGAGTCCGGGCGGAACCGCTCTGATGTCGAAGGTGGAGCCCTGCTCCCATAGGGGTCCGGGCGGAGCCTTTCTGATGTCGGAGGCGGAGCCCGGTTCCCGTAGGAGTCCGGGCGGAGCCTTTCTGATGTCGGAGGTGGAGCCCGGCTCCCGTAGGAGTCCGGGCGGAACCGCTCTGATGTCGGAGGTGGAGCCCGGTCCCGTAGGAGTCCGGGCGGAGCCTTTCTGATGTCGGAGGTGGAGCCCGGCTCCCGTAGAAGTCCGGGCGGAACCGCTCTGATGTCGAAGGTGGAGCCCGGCTCCCGTAGGAGTCCGGGCGGAGCCTTTCTGATGTCGGAGGTGGAGCCCGGCTCCCGTAGGAGTCCGGGCGGAGCCTTTCTGATGTCGGAGGTGGAGCCCGGCTCCCGTAGGAGTCCGGGCGGAGCCTTTCTGATGTCGGAGGTGGAGCCCGGCTCCCGTAGGAGTCCGGGCGGAACCGCTCTGATGTCGAAGGTGGAGCCCGACTCCCGTAGGAGTCCGGGCGGAGCCTTTCTGATGTCGGAGGTGGAGCCCGGCTCCTGTAGGAGTCCGGGTGGAGCCTTTCTGATGTCGAAGGTGGAGCCCGGCTCCCGTAGGAGTCCGGGCGGAGCCTTTCTGATGTCGGAGGTGGAGCCCGGCTCCCGTAGGAGTCCGGGCGGAGCCTTTCTGATGTCGGAGGTGGAGCCCGGCTCCCGTAGGAGTCCGGGCGGAGCCTTTTTGATGTCGGAGGTGGAGCCCGGCTCCCGTAGGAGTCCGGGCGGAACCGCTCTGATGTCGAAGGTGGAGCCCGACTCCCGTAGGAGTCCGGGCGGAGCCTTTCTGATGTCGGAGGTGGAGCCCGACTCCCGTAGGAGTCCGGGCGGAGCCTTTCTGATGTCGGAGGTGGAGCCCGGCTCCCGTAGTAGTCCGGGCAGAGCCTTTCTGATGTCGGAGGCGGAGCCCGGTTCCCGTAGGAGTCCGGGCGGAGCCTTTCTGATGGGAATTTTGGCCGCGGGTATTTTATAGCTAACAGATCCTATATGTGATAATGGATCCTGCACCTGAGGAGCCAGCTGCCAATGCACGTGGAACAGTCAGAGACACTTACCAAAAGTGGCTCAGTGACCAGACCACGGTGCGCTATATCATGCTGGCTGCCATGAGCGATGAGTTCAGTCACAGATTTAAGATGGCTCAGCCAAAAGACATACTTTAAATATTGGAGGATGTCTTTGGCACACTCGATGACGTGGAGAGGCACAAGACTAGTTGTGCCATCTTCAATGCCAAAATATAGGATGGTGCCTCTGTCACTGATCATGTATTGTACATGATCGAGTTGATGGAACGATTGAGCAAGCTCGACTTTCCCTTGCATGAGCAGCTTGGGAAGGATGTAATACTAAACTCGCTACCCAAGTCTTATCTCCCATTCCTCACTCATTATAGAATGACAAAGCCTGAAGTGAACTCCACGAGTTACTGGGGTTGCTTTAGAACTTTGAGAAGGATCACCAACTCCACAAAGAGTCAGTGAACTTAGTGGGAGGTTCGTCTTCTGGTTCTCGACACTTTAAGAAAGGAAAGAAGAACAAGAAGAAGATGTGAAAAAGGTGCAAGCTCAGGCTGAGACATCAGTGCAGGGCCAGACCAAAAAGATCAAGCCTGATAAGAGTCAAGTTGAATGCTTCTTTTGTAAGAAGTGGGGGCACTGGAAGAGAAACTGTCCCCAGTACATTGCCTCTCTGGATCTGAACAGGCAGAGAAAGCAGCAAGTTGTTGCTGGGCAAGGTATTTATATGATAACTCCTTGCAATTTCTCTATTTGTAATATAACTGACTAGGTATTGGATACCGATAGCCCTTACCATATTTGCAATTCGTTGTAGGGATTGCAGGTCAGTAGGAGATTCGAGCAAGATGAGAGGTTCTTAAACATTGGAGATGGAAGACCAGTTCCAGTTCTAGCATTAGGAATCTTGAAACTTGTATTTGAATCCCATATCGTTATTCTTAATGATTGTCATTTCTATCCCAGTTTTTTTTTAAATATCATTTCTATAGGCCTTCTGGCCAAAAATGATTATGAAATTTCAATAAAAAAATAAATTTGTAATATCATTATGGATGGTGTTTATATGTTATCACAACCTGTTAATGTAGTCTATTCAACAAGCAAGCACCCTAGATTAGATAGTGTGTCAGATATCTACTTATGGCACTGTAGGCTAGGTCATATAAATAAGAATAGAATAAACAGGTTGACTCAAGAGAGAATCCTCGAAGTCAGTGATTGTGAATCACTTCCAACCTGTGAGTCCTGTCTTCTTGGTAAAATGATCAAGTCACCTTTTACTAAAAAAGGTGAGAGAGCTATTGAGCTCTTGGGCCTAGTACATACTGATATATGCGGGCCCATGAGCACAAGTGCTAGAGGTGGATATTTCTACTTCATAACTTTCACGAATGATCTATCCAGATATGGATATGTCTATCTGATGAAACATAAGTTTGATTCATTTGAAATGTTCAAACAATTTCTAAGTGAAGTAGAAAAATAAATTGAGAAGAGCATTAAAACTCTTCGATCTGACTGAGGAGGGGAATATCTTTCTAGTGAGTTTCTCACATATCGAAGAGAGAATGGGATTCTCTCCCAATGGACTCCTCCAAGAACACCACATCATAATGGTGTGTCTGAAAGGAGAAATCGAACTCTGTTAGACATGGTCCGATCCATGATGGGTTTTGCCAGCTTGCGGATATCCTTCTGGGGATATACACTCGAAACGACCTATTATTTGTTGAATAGGGTTCCAAGTAAGTCTATAATTAAGACTCTAAATGAGATATGGACAGGACATAGGCCAGCACTTTCACACCTTAGAGTCTGGGGGTGCCCGGCCTATGTCAAATGATTAGTCACAGACAAACTTGGACCTAGGTCTGACACATGCACATTCATAGGGTACCCTAAAGATACCAAAGGATATTTTTTCTACCATGCTGATGAACAAAAGGTATTCTTCAGTCTTAAGACAATCTTTTTAGAAAAGAAGTTCCTTGATGAAGGAACTGTTGTCTCTAAGATTAAACTTGATGAAGTTCAACAGACAGAAAGACCGACACCAATAGCTGAACTTGAGTTGGATTTGATTAGATCAGATTCAAAGCCCAATGTACCTACACCATTAAGGCGATCCAGTAGAGTACCGCATCAGCCAGACAGATACTATGATTTTTTGGTCTGGAATGGTGATCCCATCAAACTCGATGAGAATGATGAGGATCCAATCACCTATATGGATGCAATGCAGAGACCTAATTTCGAGAAATGACTTGAAGCCATGAAATTTAAAATGGAGTCCATAAAGGTCAATGATGTATGGACATTGGTTGACCCACCTGAAGGGGTTAAATCCATTGGGTGTAAATGGGTGTTCAAAAGGAAAAGGGGTGCAGACGGAAAGGTGGAGACCTATAAAGTCCATCTGGTTGCCAAGGGGTATCGTCAACGTTATGGTATTGACTATGATGAGAAGTTTTTCTCTATGGCAATGCTCAAATCCATTCAGATAATGCTTGCAATAGCTGCCCATCTAGATTATGAGATCTGGCAAATAGATGTAAAGATAGCTTTTCTGAATGGAGAGTTGACCGAAGAGATGTATATGATATAACTTGAGGAGTTTACATCCACAGATGAGTCCAAGGTGTGCAAGCTTCAGAGATCTATTTATAAATTGAAGCAAGTTTCTTGGAGTTGGAACATGCATTTTGATAAGGTGATCAAAATGTATGGCTTCGTTAAGAATGGAGAAGAGCCCTGCATCTATAAATGGGCAAATGGTCCAGTTGTGGTATTTCTTGTCTTGTACATGGATGACATTCTCTTAATCGAGAATGACATCCCTGCACTACAGGAAATAATAATTTGGTTGTCATCGCAATTCTCCATGAAGGACTTGGGTGAAGCATCCTACATCCTAGGGATGAAGATCTATAGAGATAGATCTAAAAAGATGCTTGGGTTATCCTAGTCTACATACATAGATACTGTGCTGAAGAGGTTCAGCATGAAGAATTTCAAGAAGAGCTATCTACCGATAGACCATGGATTTTCTCTCTCTAAGAAGGATTATCCGACAACTCCTGAAGAGAGAAAGCTATGAGTAGAGTTTCATATGCTTCGGCTGTGGGATCTATCATGTACGTCATGACATGTACAAGATCAGATGTGGCATACTCACTAGGAGTAGTGAGTAGATACCAATCTGATCCTGAAGAAAACCACTGAAAAGTGGTTAAAGCCATCCTTAAGTATTTGAAAAATACTAAGGACCAATGGTTGGTTTATGGCGAGTCAGATCTGAAACTTGTGGGGTTCACAGACTCCAGCTTTCAATCTGACCATGATGACAGCAGAAGCGTGTCAGGTTATATCTTTACTCAGAATGGTGGAGCCATCTACTGGAAGAGTTTCAAGCAGCATACTATGGCAGACTCTGTTTGTGAAGCGGAGTACATCGCAGCATCGGATGCCATTAAGGAAGTTGTGTGGCTGAGGAAATTCATCACCAAGCTTAGAGTAGCATCCTCCCTCGATGGTTCGGTCCGGCTCTACTGCGACAGCACTAGTGTCATAGCTCAGGCGAAGGAACCCAAAACACACCAGTGGACGAAGCATATTTTGCACCGCTTCCACCTGGTCCGAGAGATTGTGGATCGAAGTGATGTCGACCTTCAGAAGATCGACAGAAAGGAGAACCTGGCTGACCCCTTCACTAAAGCCCAAGTCGAAGAGTGGCTTTAGGACAAGTGGGAGTTGTTGAGAAATATGTCCCAAAAGCCAATCGTTAAGCTGTTGACGGTTGAGCAACCAAATATTGTAATTGATTTGTTAATAAATAAAATATATTTTTGGTATTTTCATCATAAGCTTTCATCTTCTAATCAACTCTGTTATTATGATGAAATCCTTAGGACTATTTAAGTTCGATAAAGAGAGGATTTATCGATTAGTTCTTAAAATTATTCACGACCAAATGATAGACTATTAATAAGGATGATAGCTTCTATCGAGCATAGGTCACTGTAGGCCATATAGGTTGGTTGTCTTCTTAACCAAGGAGTGTGGAGACACTGGTATGGCATACAGGTGAGATGTAAGGGTACATCATCATTGAACGTGACCAACTCCAGAGTATTCTGTTGTCGAGAATATCTCTGATGGGATATAGGTATAAGTGTCCCTTAGACCTGAGATCGCCTCAGTGACTAGCAAGCAACTCACTGTGCTTTGGTACTAGACTAACTGAATTTTTAATTTAGTGATGGAAGGCTTCTAGGCATAGTCAAGTACTTGCGAAGTCAGAGTGTGATCGAGATGGGATTGACCACTCCAAGAGTTGGAGAAGAATGAGTCATTGTATTTCAATTTAGCAAAATCTTGATCAGGATAATCCATCAGATGGATTTGATATTTTGAAATACAATGTGGACAACCTGATCAGAGTTGACAGTTGAACTCTGAGGTGTCCTATGATCATTTTGATCAAGGGGATGAATTATATGGAAACTATATCCACATGGGTTCTAAGGATGTTGTTCTACACATTCGACCTATCCAGTCGTTAGATACCATTGCTAGATGGTCACTTTGATTGGTATAAAAATTTATTCCTATGCTATCGGCTTAGGTTCGGACCTATGAGGTCATACACATTAGAGTTCATGATTTGATCGGATAGTTGATCAACGATTAAGAATCGTTCTAGGGTTAAATGATCAATACGATTGACATTTAACCTAGTGCAAGTGTTGCAAGAGATCGATTAGCAATTTGATTGCTAATTGGCTTAATTTGATTAAGCCAATGGACTGAGATTAAGTCTAATTAAATATAATTTAATTATATTTGGTTTGAGCTTGATTGGATCAAGTCCAATTAGTTTATTGGATAAGCCAAGTGCAAGAAAAAAACTAGTCCTAGTTCAATTAGGACTTGGGTCAACCTAATTTCTAATTTGATTAAAAAATTAAATCTAATTTAAATCTAATTTAATCTAATTAAATTAGGTTTTTAATTGGATTAAGACCTATTTTAATTGGATTGATCTAATTTTGGTTTGATTTAGTTTGAGAAACCAAATTAAAATAAATCATAAGATAGAATCCTAGTAAGACTAGGATTCCACCTTGCGCCACATAAGCCTCCCCACGCCCTCTCTTTTATTCCATGCCAATCCCCTCTTATTTTGTGTGACAAAAGCCCTCTCCCAGGTCTTTCTCACATCCAAAAGATTTTCCTTCTTCTTTCATATATGGAAAGTGGTTGTGGATCAAATCAAAGTAGAAATAAGTTTGGATTTCAAATTCTATGAGATAGAGTTTTAAAAATCCAAAACTCTTTCCTTTTTGCACCGAATTTATCCAGATTTTTTTTGAGATTTTTATGGATTTTAGGGTACATATTGTGCACCCTTTTCTGGTGGTCCATGTATGAAAATAAGGAGGAGGGACATAAGAGTTGGGCGCCCCTTATCTTGCCATGTTTGGATAAGCCTTGACTAGGTATTTGATCTAGATAGAGACTCTATCATATCTCTCTCTCTATAATGAGTTTCTTTATGAAAGTTTTCTAGATTATAGAGATTTGAAAGACCTTTGGAGCATCTAAAAATCGAAGAGAAAGACCTTTGGGTCGTGGAGATATAATAGACACAAGATAGGATATCTAGGAGAGAGTAAAGAGAAGAAGAAGAGGGTCTTCTTCTAGGGTTGTTAGTTTCATCTCTTTCCTTCCTTCATCTTGAGTTTTTTTGAGAGCATCTCAGATCTAAAACTCCTCCTCCTACTTCTTATCTTTGGAAGAGCCCAAATCAAGAAGAAGGAGGCACCTGATCAACCATCGAAGAAAGATCAGCGCAGTACTAGCATACTGTGCTGATTTTCTGAAGCAGGTCTTCTGATCGAGATTCGTGGGCTCGTGTGGATGACTCCTAGAGATCAGATGCATGTGTGATTTACAACATCATCCTCAAGTTCAGATCAGCAAGGTTAGAATGTCTAACTTGCAAGGTAATAGATCTGATCTATTGTTTAATACATACATTAGATGTAGTATAGAAACATGTTGATATGATCAACATGTAGCTTATGCTCTATATATTTTAATTTTTGATTTAATGCTATGTAATAATCATATAATAGGATCTTAGATTTAGAGATTCTTTAGTTTTAAAAAATAAATTTTAATTTATTTTAGTCTTCCGCTGCTTGATCTTGAAAAAGTTTCAAGATCTAACCCTGAAATCCTAGATCTGGTTCCTTCAAATATAACACTTCATCTTGTTATCCTCATCTATCCACTTCTCAAGTGCAGCTCGTTGATCAGGAGATGGATAAGCTGGTAACACAGATACATCTTGGTCAAGGACATGGATAAGTTTCTTGGAACTGAGAATGATTTTCAAATTCTAGAGCCAGTCTTTGTAGTTTGTATGATCAACTTATTGGTATCGAGGATACGAGCTAAAGGGTTGGAACTCGACATAGTTATCTATAGAGATAACAATTTTTAGTTAAATTTTATATTTATAAAATATTTATTCCAGAGACTTTGTAAACAAACAAGGCTCCCATTATTTTTTGGAAACTCCCACACTCCTCGGATGAAGAAACAAAAATCTATACATGA